>NC_068993.1:29050362-29052441 GCF_001194135.2 Octopus bimaculoides
TATAGTTTTAGGGAAAATAACCAATTTTCAAGAACTCATCGATGAAAATCCACTATCACATATAGAAAAATTGGTTATTTTCCCTAAAACTATATATTTTATATATATATATATATATATATACACACACACACACACATATATATTTGGTCATCCAATACATAATGTGTTTTTTTTCAATTGCATGAACTGAAAGACAGAGGGGGATGGGAGAAACTACCTGCATCAACTTGCAGGTAGTAATTTTACCTTGTCTTTATTCCTAGTGCAAGTTTTGAGAAGTGCAGTTCGATTTTAACAATTATTTTTCAAAGCTATAATGGAAGTGACAAAGGAGCATATTTAGCATACTTTGCTTTATGAGTTCAATAAAGGCAACAACACAGTGGAAAGTGTGAGGAATATTAATGCAATATATGGGGATTAGACAATAAGTGTAACCCAGTGTCAACAGTGGTGCCATAAATTCTGACCTGGAAACTACAGCCTAGAAGACGAGCCTCATCCTGGAAGATCTGTAGAGCTCAATGTGGACATTCTACAAACCCCGTGTTTGACTCCATTTCTTAATTTTTATGTGTGTGTGTGAGAGAGAGAGAGAGAGTGTGTATGTGCACATTCATGTGTATATATAATAATACGACAGATAAGAAAACCTATATTGGATTATGTAAAGGAGAATTTAAAAATCATGATGCCAATCACGTAGCCTCCTTCCAACATGAGGACAAAAGTAAAGCTACTAAGTTGACTAGCTATGTATGGAGTTTGATAATGAAACACCACATGTGATTAAGTGGAAAGTAATTGAGAAATTCATACCTTATGTTAATGGACTGAATAAATTTAGGCTTTGTTTAGCTGAAAGAGCTATTCAGATATAAGATCCCTAACTCTCTACTGAACTTTAGGTCAGAAATTTTCAGCAGTTGCAAGCATATGTATAAATATATGTTGAAGAATTGGAAAATTCCACCTATTTCCGATCAACTTTGTAGCAGATTAGATACACAGTTGAATGATCTTCCTTACAAGAAAGATCATAGAGTAACCTCCCTTTTGAAGTTTCTTGAAACATTGATATGAAACTTAATTCTTAATTATTCAAGAAGCTTGGCATTTCCTTTGTAAGCTTCTAGAATGTCTAGCATTCCATTAATAACAGCTTGCTAACACAACCTTTTGCTTCTTAGTCGATTAGACTTAGAGCCATTCATGTCATTGCTATATCCATCCATTTCTCTATGCTTTGTAGCTGATATGACTGAGAGCCATCACTTCACTGTTGCTTTACACTTCCTATCCCTGCACTTTTAACAATTATTTTTTCAAAGCTATTATGGAAGTGACAAAGGAACATATTTGGCATATTTTGCTCTAAAGGCAACAAAGCAATGGAAAGTGTGAGGAATATTAATGTAGTATGTGGAGATTGGACAATAAGTGTAAGCCAGTGTCAACAGTGCTTCCAGAAATTCCAAGGCAGAAACTACAGCCTAGAAGACAAGCCTTGTCCTGGAAGATCTGTAACGGTCAATGAGGACGTCCTGCAAACCCTGGTGGAACAAAATCTCATTGTAACTGTTGAGGAACTAGTAGAGAAGCTTGGATTTGGTCATTCAACCAGTCATTCAAGTCAGTGCTAGAAGGAAAATGACCATCTTTGGTTTCAAGATGAAAGGTGCTTTTCCATCAGGATAATACTCAGCCACATACAGCGAGGATGACATTCCAAAAGCTGGAACAGTTTGAATGGGAAATGATGCCCCACCCTCCATATTCGTTGGACATTACCTTATCTGATTATCATCTATTCTGCAATCTTCAAAATCATTTACACAGAAAAAATATGAATTCTGTAGATGAGGTCAGAACAGTACCGGAGGAGTATTTTTCATCATGGACAAGTGAATTTTGGAAGAAGAGCCTTACAAGTCTACCAGATGGATAGAAGAGCATTGTAGAGACTGAAGGAGAGTATATTTTAGATTAAAAAAGAATTTTGTTTATCTTAATTTTGAAAAGAAATATAAAAAAACTGCATTATTTATGGGGTGGCCCAATATATATATATATATA
>NC_068993.1:29053187-29053914 GCF_001194135.2 Octopus bimaculoides
ATATACACACATATATATATACTTTGTTTTATTAAAGCACCAAAAACATCACAAAAAGCTATTACTCAGACTTTCATGAATTTTTCAATCTAGGAACTTCTTCACTCCATGGTTTTTAAATTTATGAAACAAGATTACGCCTCCATTAATTATTTATTTAACATTAATCAATCTCTTCTGGAAATGTTTTACTCCCTTCTTCACTCAAGGTTTTTTTGATATTATAGAATATAATATATTCATATTTTACTGTTCAGTTCATATACCCCATCCCATGTCTTCCTGGGTCTACCTTTTCCACATGTTCCTTCCACTGTTAGGATGTGACACTTCTTCACACAGCTGTCCTCATCCATACACAACATATGACCATACCTGCCCAACCATTAGCAAATACAACACTGTTTATGTTTTTTAGAAATAAGTTAACCAATAAAATCCAAATGCTTATTCAGCAAACTGTATTATATTAAATCGTATATTACATGTACCATAACAATTTCATTCCAGTCTTGATCATAACTGTCTGAAAAATAGGAACATGAAATTCTGAGTCACAGTTTTTTGTGATGTTTTTGTAGCTTTAATAAAAAAAAGCATATCACTCTACCTTTGGTTTTCAACTACTATTTCTTCCACCTTGTTTTGCATTTATGTGCTTACTCGTGCATGTATATGTATATGTATATATATATATATATATATATATATATATATATATATATAT
>NC_068993.1:29056643-29059369 GCF_001194135.2 Octopus bimaculoides
GATGATAAGGCGCGTCACACAAGGGGAGTAGCTCTGATGCTGACTAAGAAAGCGGTTAAAGCATTAATAGAATGGCAACCCATAAATGAAAGATTGATCCTAGCAAAGTTTAAAACGTCTCATAAGTGGATTTCCCTAACAATCGTTATGTGCAATGCCCCAACAAATGATGCTGATGAATTAGCAAAAGTTGAATTTTATGATACTCTGCAGAGCGTAATTGAAAAACGGACTGAGAAAGAGTTGATAATGGTTATGGGTGATTTCAACGCAAAAGTCGGAAACATTAATTTAGGATATGAAGAAGCCATTATGGGAAAACATGGTTTAGGAAGCTTGAATGCAAATGGCCAGTTATTTGCAGATTTTTGCGCAAATAACCAGTTGGTCATTGGAGGAACTTTATTTCTGCACAAAGACCTTCACAAAGCTACATGGATATCACCAGATCTGAAAACGCAAAATCAGATCGATCACATCTGTGTAAGCTGCAAGTTCAGGAGATCACTGTTAGATGTTAGGGTAAAAAGAGGGGCTAACGCAGCCTCCGACCACCACCTACTATTTGGCAAACTACAACTGAAGTTAAGGGCTTTAAAAGAGGAATGTAAGGTTCAACGAAAATACAATGTTGATTTACTAAAACACAAAGACACCCAAATAAAATACAGAAAAGTATTATCATGCAAATCAATGCAAATAAAAAGGATGCAAGGCAACACAATAGAACATACTTGGTCAAAAATTAAGGATGCTTTTATTTCATTATTAAAAGAATGTGTAGGGTGTGTAAACAAAAAGAATAAGACGTGGTTATCACAAGAGACACTAACAGCCATAGAAGTAAGAAAGAAGCTAAAGGAAAAATTACTATCGGCAAGCTTAGAAGTAGAGATAAATAGATGTCAGGGAAATTATAACAAACAAAATAAGAAAGTTAAAATACAATTAAGAAGAGACAATATTTCAAAAATATTTCGAAAATTTAGCAACAACAGCAGAAAATGCAGCTCAGCGCCAGAACATGAAAGAGCTGTACAACACAACTAAATTACTATCCGGGAAGAGAGTAAGAGTAGAAAAGGCAGTAAAAGGGAAGGATGGTCAGGCACTAACATCAATTCTAGAACAAAAAAATTGATGGAAGGAGCATTTTGAAGATTTGCTCAATAGACTACCTCCAGACACAATAGCCAATATTGTGCCAAGAAATTTGGATCTTAACATCAGCCTTGAATCACTGTCCAAGTTTGAAATAAGAAAGGTTATACAATCCCTCAAGAATGGGAAAGCGGGAGGTGTAGACAATATTCCAGCTGAAGCATTGAAATCAGCTATAGAAATAGTGGTAGAAATGTTTCATCCATTATTTTCTAAATTATGGGAGGAAGAAAATGTGCCTAATGATTGGAAAGAGGGACTCATCGTAAAATTGCCAAAAAAAAATGTGATTTAAGTGTTTGCGGAAATTATAGAGGGATTATGTTATTATCGACTCCCGGAAAAGGTTTTAACAGGATACTTTTGGAGCGGATGAGGACAGCAGTTGACAAATTGTTGCATAAAGAACAAGCCGGATTTAGGAAGAACCGTTCATGTGTAGATCAAATCGCCACTCTTCGCATAATCTTAGAGCAAAGCGCAGAGTGGAATGCACTGCTTTATATCAATTTTATTGATTTCGAAAAAGCATTCGATAGTGTAGATAGGGAAGGCTTATGGAAAATTATGTAGCACTACGGCATACCAGACAAGTATATATCTATAATAAGAGTAACTTAACGAGGAATGTCATGCCGAGTCTTGCATGGAAACAGAGCTACAGATAAATTCGAAGTAAAAACAGGAGTTCAACAGGGCTGTATACTTTCTCCCTTTTTATTTCTACTAGTTATAGATTGGATTATGAAGGAAACTATGATTGAAAGCCAAACAGGCATTAAATGGATGGATGCAGAAGCTCTAGAAGATTTCGACTTTGCAGATGATATAGCGCTACTTTCACAAACATATAGCCAAGTGCAAAATAAAACGTCAAAATTAGAAGCAATAGCTGCCAAACTAGGTTTGAAAGTCAACCGCAACAAATCAAAAATTATGCGCGTTAACGAAGAAAACAGCGAAAGTATTAAACTAGAATCCGGTGAACTAGAGGATGTAGCCGAGTTTACGTATTTAGGAAGTAATATAACATTCTCAGGCGGCACTGACGAAGATATTAAGACGAGAACAAGTAAGGCAAGAACCGTTTTCCACCTGTTAAAAAAGTATGGAGCGCAAGTGTAATTTCAATAAATAACAAAATAAGAATTTTTAACACTAATGTAAAAGTGGCGAACAACAGTTAAGTCAAAAAAGCAAATACAACCATTCATCAACAGATGCTTGCGTAATATACTTAAAATCAGATGGCCTGAACACATAGGCAATATGGAGCTATGGCAAAGAACGAATCAAGTTTCGATTAGGGAGCAAATATTTAAGAAAAAGTGGAAGTGGATTGGTAGCACAATTAGAAAAGACACACCAAATGTAGCGAAAAGTGGTCTACAGTGGAATCCGGATGGATATAGAAAGAAAGGTAGGCCTAAGAACTCATGGTGTAGATCAACACAAAAAGGAACTAGAGAAAGGGAGACATTCATAATAGAGTATAAGTACAGAAGTGAAAAATTATGCGACATGAAATTCAATTATAAGTGGCCTATACTCCGCGTTGGAGGGTT
>NC_068993.1:29059379-29066405 GCF_001194135.2 Octopus bimaculoides
ATATATATATATATATATATATATATATATATATAGTAGTAGTATAATATAAAGAAAATGGAGAGTTTGAATACAACAGAATCAATTTATTTACATAACTATCGATTACATAATGCCTATGATCATTTCGATATCCACCTTCATTTATTATATAATTAATAATTCCATTATGAGTTCTGAAGGCAGAAATCTCCTCAGAGCCAAAATCAACATATTTATCTGTACATCCTAATAGATTGAGTGTTCATATTAGACTAAGATAGCAACATGTGTTTTTTGTGTGTGTCAGTGAGTGTTAGCATATTCACCTTTAAGCTTAATTGTTGTATGTGTCTTTGGAGTTCTGTTCTAAAAATAGCCAAAATTTAAAGTTTATCCATAGCAGGACAATGGCTGGCTGCCCTCTTGGATAATTCAGGTCAAATATTACCATGCCCCAAAGTAATTAATATTGGTTTTTAACTCATGGATGTTGTTTTACTCAGAGGAAAAAACTACACAATATATATATTTATTTATATTTTAGTATCCAAATCTAATTATGTTATTTCTATTTCTGTTTATAATTAAATTTAGAGAATTTTCATTTAATTTTATAATTTAATAACTTTTTATTTTCTAGGTTTATTAGTTTTGTAAGTGTTTAGGGTTAATATATGTTTTCTTACTAATTGTATCTATTTCAATAGGAGTTATGATTTTCTGTGTATCATGTGTACAGGGCTAGAATTTTAACTAGTGCTTTTCTTTCTACTGGTGAATGTATGTTTCAGTATAAAATGTGTTCCTATGTATACTTAATTTATTTAATTTTTTTATAGAGTGTTTACTTATACATAATTTATTTTTAATTTAAAAATTATAATGATTAAATTTATACATACATATATACCCTCACATATTATCATTACATCCATATATACATACATCATTGTTTTTGCCGTAATCAAACTCTCCACTTTCTTTATATTATATGACTAAATTTATATTCACATATATCGAATCAGATGGAAACATCTATACGGACTACTAGAACTCTATAATGTGTATAGTACTGGTGTGTATTAAACACTAATACTACCGCAAAGAGACTAATTCCAGTATGTTCACAAAGAGCAATCTCTTTCTTTACAATACCTCATACACACACACACACACACATATATATTATCATCATCATCATCGTTTATCTTCAAAGGTCTCAGTTTGTTGTTATTGCCACTGTGAGGCCCAAAGTTCAAAGGTCATGCTTCACTACTTCTTCCCATGTCTTCCTGGGTCTACCTCTTCCACAAGTTCCTTCCACTGTTAGGGTGTGACACTTCTTCACACAGCTATCCTTATCCATATACAACATATGACCACATCAGCGCAGTCGTCTCTCTTGCACACCATGTCTGATGCTTCTTATGTCCAACTTTTCTCTCAGGATACTTACACTCTGTTGAGTATGCACACTGAGATTACACATCCAACAGATCATACTAGCTTCATTTCTTTCAAGCCTATGCATGTCCACAGCAGTCATGGCCCATGTTTCACTGCATCATACAATTTACCTTTCACTCTGAGTGAGAGGCCTTTTATTGCCAGCAGAGGTAAGGAACTTTCTGAACTTTGCCCAGGTTATTCTTATTCTAGCAGCTATGCTCTCAGAGCATCCACCCCAGTACAGACTTGGTCACCTACACACACACACACATATAATCATGACTGACTACTAACTCCAAAAGTTTTTTTTTATAATCCCTCTATTTATTTCCTTGTGATCCTTTCTGTTGAAGACCGTAAGCTCGAAATGTAAAAGACTTTCTCACCTTCCTGAGCACCAAATTAATACAGCTGCTTGTTATTTATACATCTGTTTTCATCTTTCGTTTTTCTGTAAATTTCAACTATATATATATATATATGATTATTTCTCTATTGCCTTGTCTTTATTATTATTTTACTTCTTACTGATAATAATTACTTACACCCCTGGTAAATATTTAAATAGTCAATTCAACAACCTTGATTATACATTATTTACATCTGACAAATATTTGTCCTCATCTTGTTTGTTGTTAACACGTTTCAGCTGATATACCCACCAGCTTTCATCAGGTGTTTTGGGGAAATTTCGAACCTGGGTTCTCATTCCTAACGTATATTTTGATGTTATTATTATTGTTGTTGTTGTTATTATTATTATTATTCAGGTCACTGCCTGGAATCGAACTTGGAATCTTGTGGTTAGTAGCCCATGCTCTTAACCACTACGCCATATGCCCATGGGCAATTATGGAGTGAATTTTAGGGCTTATAAATCCAATATTTTCCTATCCTTCCTTAATACCAGTTCCCATATGTTACTCATATCTGTACTCGGTCTCCTCAGGAGGTTGTTGTGTCCTAACATATGTGCTGCTTCTTATAGTTTTCGTATTTTCCAGTGGTGTTCTCTAGCTATTATTTTAACTTCATTCCACAGGGGGAGGTAGTCTCCATTTTTCCATACATGATCAGCTTTACCCGATTTATCAATATCTCCTTGTGTCATAGCTTTGTGATGTTCGTCTACCCTTATTTTGAGGGGGCGGCTATAACCTACCACAGCTGCATGGGATGGAGTACATGCAGTCTTTGGTCATATTCTCTTCTATTGGTGGTTTTACTCGGAGATATTTGCGAAGTGTTGTATTACTCTTGAATACTGTCCTGATGTCATACGGGCTGCATGTCTTTTGTATCTTTTCGGAAAGTCCTTTCACATAGGGTAGACAGACTGTGGACAGTTTATTGGTTTCATCCTCTCTTTTCTTCTTAATTGGAGTGGAGAGTATGCTTTTGAGGTAGTTGTTACTTAATAGATTGTTACTGAGCTTGATCATTTCTTCATGGTGGGTATCACGATCACTACTTATATTCTTTGCTCAATGTTTTAGGCACTGAGCAATCCCTCTCTTTACACTGTATGGATGGTGGGAACTGAAGTTGAGGAATCGTCCAGTGAAGGTTGGCTTGCAGTATACGGAGGTCCTGAATCCACACTTGGCGCCTGTTATTAATATGTCCAGGAATGCTAGCTGATTGTCTTTTACCTTTTCCATTGTGAACTGTATGGATGGCTTTATTGAGTTCACATGATCTAACAGCACTTGGACATCTTCCTGGTGGGGCCAGAGTATAAAAGTGTCATCAACATATCACAGCCATAGGGTTGGTTTTAGTGGTGTTGATCCTAAAGCCAAATTCTCAAAGTATTCCATGTACATATTGGCTATTATCAGTGATAATGGCAAACCCATAACTAAACCCTCTTCTTGTTGATATATATATCAGTGTCCTTACTGTCAACATTTCCATCAGGTTTCTTATTGGTATACTAGTGCGTTCTTTTAGATGGGTGTCTGTCATTAGTGTTTCTTGAATCACCAATAGTGCTTCACTAGTTGGGACTTTAGTGAACAGACTTATCACATCTAGACTCACCATCTGGTTGGATTCAAGGGGGGTATCCTCGATCAATTCTGTGAAGTGTGGAATTCTTCATGTACAATGTTGACTTTCGTGCTAATGGACTGATTATATCCACAAGGAAAGGGTTCAGTGGATGACATGCTGAACCTCTACAGCTCACCCTAGGTCCTAATGGAATACAATTCTTGTGAATCTTAGGTAGACCATACATGTGTGGTAGTTTACTGTAGTGTTGAGTCAGTTGTCTGTAATTCATTGGTGGAAAGTGATCCTTGTTCTTGATCAAAATCTGTGACAACTTCCTCTCTGTTTTCAGAGTTGGGTCTTGCTTTTCTTTGCTGTAGCTACCATCACTTATAAGACTTGCCAATTTTTTCAGAGTAGTCAAACTTGTTCATCACCACTGCAGCATTTCCCTTGCCTGCTGAAAGTATTATGATGGAATTGTCACTCTGTAGTCTTTTGATAGCGAAATTTTTTTCCTTAGTGATGTTTGGTTTGGGAAGTTTCGCTTTTTCTAGTACCTGTCTCACTTTCCCCTTTAGTTCATCTCTCTGAGCTTTTGGTATCTTTGTGGCTATCTCTTCAATAGGGGCTATTATGTCCAAGTATGGAATGTGCTTGATGGTTGTCGCAAAGTTGAGACCTTTGTTTAGTACTGCTTCTTCAAAGCTTTCTAGATGTCAGTTACTTACATTACAGGTTTGAAATTTCCCCCAAGACACCTGATGAAGGCTGGAGGATATATCAGCTGAAACGTTGTGTCAACAACAAACAAGATGAGTATGAATATCCTTCAAATGTAAATAATGTACATAATTCCTCATCTCTTAAATATAGAACTGAACCTTGATTATAATTTATACTTTGAACTTATTTAGATACTAACAATGTTTATATGATATTTAGCTTAAAAAATATTTTTTAGTGTATCTATAACTATAATTATGTATTTGAAACAATATTTTAATGAATACACATTAATATTGTTTTTCCATGTATTTACCTTAAATGTTTTAATCTATCTCCATCTATAATACTAAATTATATTACTCTTATCCTACATTACAACCTATTCTCTATTTACTAATATATTTAGACCTCTAATCTTTAATTTGATGTTGTTCATATTTTTCTTGTTGATATCAACTCCTATATTTCATAAACTCTATTTCTCTGATAGATTAATATATGATTTTCCTTTTCTTATACCAAAACTATCTACTAATTATCTTTTAATATTTTAATAAATCTCCCCTCTTTTCTTAGAAAACCATCTTATCAATATATATTAATTTTATTCCTATTATCTTCCATACTTTTAAAGTATTTAAAAAAAATATTTACTTATATCTTAAAATTTCTAATTTTTTATATTTAATATTGTTCATATTTCTCTTGTTGATCTCAATCCCTATATTTCATAAACATTGTCTCTAAAAACTTTTATTTAGTTTCAGTTTGTTATTATTTTTTTCTCTATTTTTATGATCTTTTATTTTCTAGATTCTTAATAATAAATACATCACTTTCCTTTTATTATACCAATAATATCTACTAGTTACTTTTTAATTATATTGCTAAAATTCTCTTCCCTTTGTTAGAAAATTGTCTTATTATTTTATATTTATTTTATTATTATTGTTTTGAATAACTTTTAAGGTTCTAGTTAAATACTGACTATGCATTCTTGAAACATTATGTTGAGATTTTATCATTTAACTCTCACCTGACGAATTTCTGTATTGATTTAAAAGCTTATTCATATCAATGCAAACATGTAATTTATTTATCATTAAATATAATAAAATAAATTTATCTAGCATGTGATATATGATTTTTCCAATCATTAAATAAATTTCATCACACTTTTTCTCTCATCATAGGTGTACCTTTCTTTCATTGGACACTAAACTCTGCTTGTGAAGACCTGTTGAGGCAAGTGAAATCAAAATCAAATTCGATGACAGCACCGCTTGACTGGCATCCATGCTAGTGGAGCGCTAAGAGCACCATCCAAGCGTGATTGTTACCAGGGCTGCTGACTGGCCCCCATACTGGTAGCACGTAAAAAGCACCATTCGAGTGTGATCGTTACCAGTGTCGCCTTACTGGCACTTGTGCTAGTGTTGCATGAAAAACAGTATTCGAGCAAGGGGCATTGCCAGTGCCTCTGGACTGGCTCCTGTGCAGGTGACACGTAAAAACAAACACACACATATATATATATATAACACACATATACACGAACATATATATATCATACACACACATATATATATAACAGGTTGAGTAAAAAGTAAGCAACGTTTTGAACCATGAAGAATTTGTACCAGATTTTTACAGACTTTCAAACTTTTTTTTAACATCTTTTTGCAATTGTCTGATAACACATACATAGACTTGCCCAAATGCATCAATAAATTAACATTCATATTTTTTTCACCGTTGTTACAACCATCTGGAATGGAACTGTCAAAGCGCGATGTTCAAGCAATTTTGCTATTCAACTTCAAAAAGGATGTAAAGCAACTGAAACTGCTCACAATATCAATGGAACGTTTGGTGAGGAAATGACCAGTGAGTGGTCAGCTTGAGAATGGCATAAAGGATTTCACAGCGGAGACCTGAGCCTTGAAGACTGTGAGCGTAGTGGACGTCCATCTGTTACCGATGACAGTTAATTAAAGACTATCATTGAGAAAGATCCATGTAAAACCACTTTAGAACTGGCAAAGGAACTTCAGGTTAGCCAGAAAACTGCCTGCAACCATTTGCATGCAATCAGAAAATCAAAAAAGCTCAACAATTGGGTACCACAAGATTTGAGTGAAAATCAGAAAATGTGCAAATATGAAATTTGCTTCTCTGTAACCAGACCAATCAATTTATCGATTGTATTGTAACTTGCAATGAAAAGTGGATTTTGTACAATAATGAAAAACGTACTTCACAGTGGTTGGACCAAAATGAAGCACTGAAAACCTTCCCTAAATCCAAACTCTTCAAAAAGGTTATGGTGACTGTTTGGTAGTGTACTGCTAGACTCTTCCACTATAACTTCTTAAAACCCCAAAAAACCATTACTGCAGAAACACATTGCCATGAAATTGCCAAAGTGAACAAAAATCTGCTACTCTTCCATCCCACACTGGTCAACAGAAGAGGGCCAATCCTTCTTCATGATAATGCTCGATGACACGTTTTACTAATGATGCTCCAGAAGTTGAGGTAACTTGGCTACAAAGATTTTCCCCCTCCCAGCTTATTCTCCAGATCTTTTTCCTACCAACTACCACATTTTCAAGCACCTTCATGGTTTCTTGCGAGAGAAGGTGTTCAAAAATCAAACCAATGCTGAAAATGCATTGAAAGAGTTTGTCAGTTCCAGAACTTCAGGTTTTTATGTTACTAGAATAAACAAACCTGTAACTCATTGACAAAAATGTGTTGATTGTAATGGTACTTACTTTGATGAATAAAATTTCTGCATTGTTGGAGTATATTGTGATGAATTTCATGTTTCGAAACATTGCTTACTTTTTACTCAGCTTGATATATATA
>NC_068993.1:29066550-29068260 GCF_001194135.2 Octopus bimaculoides
ATATATATATATATATAAACAAATAATAAATGAGTATATGCATATATACGTACAAGTATGTGCATACCTACATCTACCTGTATATATAGGTACAGGACATCGCAAACAAAACGTAGACAAAAAAATAATAATAACCAGAGTACAGAAAACACACAGGCCACATAAAGAACATTTTCCTTCATCAGCTGCCCCCATTCTAACACAGGCGTTTCGAAGAGTAGAGCAGACGCATCGTTAAAATGGCTCTTCCCACAGACCACAAATTAAATTTGTATACGCAAATTAAACTTGTACTACGGAGGAATGTAGTGGCGGACAGAATACAAACGGAAAACAAAACAAGACAGGAAAACAAACGGAAAAGGCTATACAGCCAGACGTGAAAAATTATGTGTATATTGAACGCTGTGAAGCAACGAACTGGAAGCAGGACGAAGTAAGTGCGTATCTTTGCTCGGCGATAGCCAAGGAAGAAAAGAATTAGTAACTGGACACATGTGACCAGCGAGGGGTAAGGAAGAGAGAGAGAGTGGTAGAGGGAGAAACAAGGGGAGGAAGTAGAAAATAGGTGAGCAACGAGTGAAAGAGAGAAATATAGTAGTATATATATATATAGATATATACAAAGCTGGGCATAAGTCCATTAATCATTGATTTATGAAGTTAACATTTTCTCTAATGATTTAACTTTTAAGTTAACTTCTAAAATCATGATCGGACTAATTGACTTCTGTTACATTTAGATTCCATGAACTGAAGTCTGTTAACCCAAAACTCATTCACTGCAGCACCTTGAATGATGCAGTTTTAGCCCCTTAGTCGACACAGTTTTGGCCCCTTGGTCGACACAGTTTTGGCCAGCATCAACAAAAGATTTGCGACCCTCCTGCTGCCTTCCCCCTTGGTTTTGCCTCATCTGGTTGGATAGGTATGATAATGCCAAGTTCACTAAGGTGAAGAGAAGCATGGAGGATAACAGTCTGAGGAAGTGAGCAGCAGCAATAAAGAGGTGGAGGATGACATCTTCAGTTGTGTCACTCAGCAAAAAGAAAGCGGAAGCCAT
This sequence comes from Octopus bimaculoides, assembly GCF_001194135.2. Taxonomy (NCBI): domain Eukaryota; kingdom Metazoa; phylum Mollusca; class Cephalopoda; order Octopoda; family Octopodidae; genus Octopus; species Octopus bimaculoides. The sequence continues at coordinate 29,067,614 of NC_068993.1, forward strand.
AGGTCACCGATGGACAAGGCCCAGAATTTACTAAAGACCTGGTTGGAGACCAACTCGAAAGAGCTACTGATAGACGCTGCCTTCTTAAGTGAGCAAGTGTTGGTGGACTTGTTCATCAAGTTCAACAGCCATCCCTTCCAGTGCTGCAATTGGACATTTATTTTCCATGGGCAAGGACATCTTGAGTGCCAAGAGATTGTCCTTGTCTGATGAAAATTTTAGTATGTTAATTTTCACAAAGTGCAGCATGAATCTTATCAACAAAATAGAGGAGAGAGGAAAAATTAAATTATGTATATATTGTGTACCATGCTACATGGCAGTGAAACATGGGCTGTAACTGCTGAGGACATACGTAAGCTCGCAAGGAATGAAGCCAGTATGCTCCGTTGGATGTGTAATGTCAATGTGAATACCCGTCAGAGTGTAAGTATCTTGAGAGAAAAGCTGAACATTAGAAGCATCAGTTGTGGCGTGCAAGAGAGACGATTGCGCTGGTATGGACATGTGGTCAGAATGGATGAGGATAGCTGCGTGAAAAAGTGCCACACCCTAACAGTTGAGGGAACCCGTGGAAGAGGTAGGCCCAGGAAGACCTGGGCTGAGGTGGTGAGGCAAGACCTTCGTACATTGGGCCTCACCGAGGC
>NC_068993.1:29069440-29070273 GCF_001194135.2 Octopus bimaculoides
CACACTGAAGTACGAAATATTTACCGAAAGAATAAAATCTTGTACCGACTATACCTGTATTTTAATTAATTCAAATTAATGTACCTCATCTTGAAAAGTGGCAAAATTTTTGTCGGTTGCCATCTGGGATAATTTTAGTAACAAATCAAAACAGTTAAGATGCATTAAGAATTTCAATTTTAGTGTTTATCCATAATGTTATTGCTTTTACACCTGTTAATTAAATTTACCTGCCCATAAAAGTCAAATTTACTCAGCAAGATCAGCTAAAATTACATAACAATAAACCAGTGGTACCTACTGATAAAAATTTCAAATCTGTATGTCACAATTTACAAAGTTACAAGCAATTATTGTGAACACCCTGCTTGAACCTGAATAATTCTTAATAACATGAACAAATAAACACTACATTTGATAGATTTAATATGAACACTAAAGATATTTTAGGTGTTACTTTTCTTACACACACAGATGACATGGCCTTGCTTGGTTGGGACAACACGTGCTACTTTGACATCACCATTTCATAAAATTTGTTTATGGGGAGAAAAATATTGAAAAATATCAATAGATGTGTGAGTGAGAAAGAAATAAGGAGGGAGGTTTTGTGAAGTGCTAGAAACAACAGCCAGATCTCCCTTAAATCACACATTTTCCTCTGAAATTATTAAAAGTCTTTTAAACTGAAAATGTTTCTCTCATGGGTTTTAAGTGTGTAGTGAAAAAAAAAAAACCAAAATCGTTTCAGACTGGGGTGGTGAAGAGGAGGTGGGAGTGAAAAAAAAAATTTTCAGAATTCTTTTCTTTTTTACTTGAAAAGATGCCTCCCA
>NC_068993.1:29070563-29072380 GCF_001194135.2 Octopus bimaculoides
TCCTCACTGTCCCCTTCCAAACATTTTGCCTACAAATTTCTTTGTAATAGTAATCTACACTGTCTGAAAGGTATTTGTATAAAATTTCAATAAAAAATACTTATTTTCCAGAAAGAATGTTGGGTTTTGTGAATATTCCAAAACTCCTCTCCCCAACCCCTTGCAAAGTTTTTCCAACAAATCTTTACATACACTCAATCTACAGGATATAAGCGATTATTTGGTGAAAGTTTCGTTAAAAAGTATCCGTTTTTCTGGAAGTTATGAGGCAACAAAGTCGGTGGGGTATTAAACTGTAGTTATGCCTTTTTCAATAAAAGTTAATGCTAACAGATTAATGTTAATTTCTGTTACATTTTCAAAGAATTAATGGATTAACAATTATTGAAGTTAACTTTTTGGTTAACAGATTAATGATCAACGAAGTTAACTTTACGATTAACGGTGCCCACCTCTGTATATGCAAACGCGTACATACACACACACATATACACGTGTACATACACACATTAGCACATGTACACACATACCTCCAACACACAATACACATACAGACATGCACACAATTACACACACATGGGCACAAACACACACACAAATAAGCACACACACACACACATACTCACAGGTACGCACATATATGCCTTCTCAAACCCCATACACAACCCATGCACACACAAATTCATACACACACATACATATACATACACATACAATATATACATATACGGGCACACACACATACACATATAGACACATACACACACATACGCATGCACACGAATGCACATATACCTAACACTCACAACCCCACATACACACCTGCACATGCACACACAACTACATGCACATACATACACATGCAAAAAGAACGCACCAATACCCCCTACACAACCCCTCGTTCACAAACACACATAGAGACGCACACATACACAAACACACATAGATACGCACACACACAAAATACAAGCGCCCATACACACACATGTACACATGCACACACATATATACACACACACAAATGAACCCACACACACCTCCCATACACACAGCACACACTCATACATACACGCACACAATTATACATACATGTACACACACAGAGTAAAGTACAGACACAACCTCATGTGTACACACATACCTACACGTACACACACACACTACATATACATATATGCACACACACACATACTTCAAATTACCAGTACCTTTCTTATTTCTTGACTGCCCACAAGGGACAAACAAGGACAGACAAACGGATTAAGTCGATTATATCGACCCCAGTGCTTAACTGGTACTTATTTAATCGACCCCGAAAAGATGAAAGGCAAAGTCGACCTCGGCGGAATTTGAACTTAGAATGTAAAGACAGGCGAAATACCACTAAGCATTTCGCCTGGCGTGCTAACGTTTCTGCCAGCTCGCCTGTACCTTTCTACTGAACATTCTCCTATGCACATGTGTAGGTAGACACACAACAGGCAGCCACTCCTGCCAAAATTCTTACTATAAATTCTTCCTACGACCTTAAACAATACTAAGTCCAACCACACACACACACACACACGTGCTATCATTACACACAGAGATCTGCATGCACGCGCATACCCACATGTACCTCCTGTCTTTGAAAGAACTTTTTCTTCACCCATTCCCTTTCGGTCATTTCAATATGTGACCGTGTGTGTATCATTGGCAATTTTATTTTTCCATCTTCCCTTCTTCGGACTTTTTCTATATTTCTGATGAAGAGCTCTGCTCGAAACGTGAAATCCTTTCTTTTTTTTCCTTTCCTGAGCGTCCAATAATTCTGTACT
>NC_068993.1:29072390-29077919 GCF_001194135.2 Octopus bimaculoides
GCTTGTTCATGTTTGGATTGACTATATATATATATATATATATATATATATATACACATTTATTTATCATGGCAGTGAAACATGGGCTTTGACTATAGAGGATTTGTGAAGGCTTGAAAGAAATGAAACTAGCATGCTCTGCTGGGCGGTTAATGTCAGTGTGCATGCATGACAGAGTGTAAATGATTTAAGAGAAAAACTGGGTGTAAGAGGCATCACACATTGTGTGCAAGAGAGAAGACTACACTGGTTTGGTCATGTGATGCATATGGATGAAGACAGACGAGCTCTAATTGCTGAGGTTAGGTGTGGAAGGGGAGATCCAGGAAGATATGGGAAGAAGTGGTAAGAAAGGATCTTTGGATGCTGCACCTCATTGAGGAAATGACAAAGGACTGGGAAGATGTGGTGATTTGCTGTACTTAATAAGATGCATCAAGCTAAGTAAAATCACTGTCTTTCACACATAAAACCTTCCCCTTTCAGGTGCTGGTGCTACATAAAAAGCACCTGTGTCAGTGCTGTATAAGATGCACTTATGCCAGTGCTACGTAAATGCACCCATGCTGGTGGTACATAAAAGGCACCCAGCACACTTAAGTGGTTGGCATTAGGAAGGGCATGCAGCTATAGAGACCATGCACAACAGACAATTGGAGTTTGGATAGCTCCCAGCTTGTCAGCTCCATGTCAAACTGCCCAACCCATGCCAGCATGGAAAGTGGGTGTTAAACAATGATGATGACGATGATGATCTTGGATCTGGTTGCAGTGGTGTTCTAAGATGCTGTTGTTACTGCTTTATTCAATATCTCGTGAGTTTGAAGCATGCAGGAATGGCTCCAGCTGTGGTGGTGTTCTAAGATACTGCTATTGTTGAATTATCCAACATCCTAGCTCTGTCTGTGGTAGTATTTCTAAGGTGACATAGTTGTTTTATCCAACATCTAGGGAGTTCCAAGCTTGTAGGAGGGCATGTTTAAGAAAAGGGCACTGGCTAAAAATTCCTTTCTTTGAGTTTAAAAAAGCCCCTGGATTAAGCAAGTTCCATTTGATTATATGTATGGGGTTTCTTCCTCTTTTAGGCACCAAATATGGCTTGCTAGGGACATGATGTTGCGCCTCTCTTGTATCCTAAACAAGGACCTGTGGTTGTTCAGGGATTGCTTAAATGGAGTTCTAGATGAACCAATATATTTCCATACCTGTAAAAAGGATGTGCTACTACCATTGAGGTTTCTATCATTGGTCCTGGTTCTAGTGTTTCTAGACATGATTCTGGTATTAACACTGCTGCTGATGTGGAGCCATTTCCAACTGTAAAGTTGGTGATGTTGTTTATGCTACTTAATGTGTTGCGATTGTCTCCTTTGTCACTACTGCTATTAGTGCCAATGCTGGTTCTGTAGTCTATGGGTGTGCAATTGCTGCCTAGGCTACTGTTCTGGCTGCTGGTACTAGCCACCACCTCAGCCTCATAGCCAATCTCCTCGGCTTTTGCACTGACCCCACCCCCAATCACTGGGTAGTAATTGAATACCCTACATGAGTGGCCTGCCTCTGCTTGCAGCAATAGGGTGCTCACCAACATCTTATTGATGTTGGGAGTGCAACTGAAAGATACTCTTAAGTTATGAGTATTGTATAAACGTTCATATCTGTGTGAATGTGTGAAGTGTTTGTCTTCTAATCTAAGAAATGTTCTTACCAGGCAAGTTAAGAGAGAAGGGTGAGCAAACCAAATGACTTAATGGCGGTGTTTCTTTTTATGGTACTAGATCCCAGCATATAGATGCTGGTTCTTAAGACAGAGGGTAATTTAGATCCTTCAAAGAAACTAAGAAACAGTTAATAAGTACAGAAATGGCCAGATTTTATCACTTTATTGTCTCTAAATGTTTAATTTTATTCTGTTTTGCACTTTCTTCCTTATAATCTGGACTATGGAGATAGAATTAGGAACCTTGTCCTTGGTTGTGGGACAGCAAGTGTTGAAGTAGTTTGAAGTTCACAGGTAGGACGTACCTCTGATGGTCAGAATAAATTTGTATTTCCTGTTGATAGATACTGCAGGTTGGTGGAGAATATGCAGTCCTTTATGGAGACAAGCTGGTAATTGCGGGTGCCAAGTGAGTAAGGTGGGGGCCTTGTTGATGATAGTCCATTCAATGTTGGAGGTCATGGAATCTCCAGAGAAAACAAGTCAAAGTGGTGGAATTCTCTCTCTCCCTGCATCTAAGTGAATGTACTGCATGTACTGATATCCTTAAAGTCATTGGTCATCATGCCCATGTAGTGCCTTGTGATGCTATTGCATGGTGTGAGGGTGGCTCTGTAAATTACAACCCTTGAAAGACAGGATCCTCCTAAAAGGAAGCTAGTAGGGTTTCAGAAATTATAGATGGTGTTGGAGACTGTGTAGGTGCATGTTTGTATCTCTTGTAGTGTGCAATGTACATATGATGGACTCTCCTGTCAAAACTTATGTGAGTGTTCAGCAAGAAGACGGGGGAAAAAATCCAACCAAATAGACAATCAAAAACACACATTACTATTACTACTATTCACCAATGTTTACAGTTCATTCACTTCACCTAGTGATTCATATGAGTCCTCAGGCTACCAAAGGCAATATGGATATGATCATGAGCATGACTAATTAAACCATCACATGATCTATGTTTGCATTTATTATATATAAATACATATATATGCATGAATATGTATACGTCTGGTGGTTTATGACACAACTCAGAAGTTGAAATATATCACAAACATATTTTAACTAACCTAAAGTTTGCTTGGAGCTAATACTGCTGAAATATATATATATATATATATATATATATATATATATATATATATATATATATATGTGTGTGTGTGTGTGTGTGTGTGTGTGTGTGTGTGTATGTATGTACATATCCTCATCACCATCATTGTCATTTAGTGTTTACTTTTCCTGCTGGCACATGGTGGACAATTCAATAGAACCTAACAAGCTGGATGACTGCTTCATGCACCAATGTCTGTTTTGGCATAGATAGATTCTGTAGTTGGATACCCTTCCTAAAGACAGCTTGTTTACAGAGGGTACTGGGTGCTTTTGTATGGTGCCAGCACCAGCAAAGATGCCTTGAAACTTGCAAGACTAAATGGCTTAAAGGGTAATGAAAACTAAAGAACAGTAAAGAGAGTGTGATGATTTTAGGCAAGATTTTGAGAGTAAAGCATGGTGAGAGGAACAGATTTATATTTGTGAGAAGGGATAATGGAGAGCATGGAAGAGTAGACATTATTGGGGGAGGTATATGGAATGGGGAGGAGAGAGGGAGGGATTAGTTTCAGTGGTTAGTGAGAAATGAAGTGGCAAGGGTGATGAGGAGGGTTGTATAGTAGGGGTCCAGAGCTTTTCTACATTATGAGGGTAGAAAGTGCTATTCTGTTCCTACAATATATCAAGGTTTCACTAGTTACTGTATTCCTTCCTTCCCTCACTGCATTGCACTCTGGATAATCCTCAATCATTTCATTATATTCACGTCCTTGTACCTTGAGAATATACCCTGGCACATCACCACCATCTCTCTCTCCCTTTTACTGGAGTGACTATGTATCTACTCAACAACAATACACCTGTTTCTGTCCCTCTATCATACTCTAAACTTTCACAAAGCCACTTTCTCCAAAACAATCCCACTCTCAAAGGATCTTTATCTTGCAAATTACTTGGTGACCTCACCGGTGCTGGTGCCATGTAAAAAGGCATCAAGTTCACTCTGTAAAGTAGTTGGTACTTGGAAGGGAATTCCCTGAAAAAACCGTGCCAAAGCAGACCTCATTGATACTGGTGCACCCAGTTCACTCTGTAAAGTGGTTGGCATTAGGAAGGGCATCCAGCCATAAAAACCAAGTCAAAACAGACAATGGAGGTTGGTGTAGCCCTCTGGCTTACTAGCATGGAAGATGAACGTTAAATGAGAATGATGATAATAAAGGCTGAGTATGACAAGGATCCAGAAAGTCATTCACAGAAAGAGAGATGTGTGGGGCATGGGTCGGAGTAAACAAGTTAGAAAGAGATGAGGGGGAATTTGTGCACACTACATCTGATGTCTCTGGTGGCCAGTTTTCTCTCAACACATTTACAGATTGCACACTGACATTGCATATCCAGCAGAGCATGCTAGATTCATTTCTTCTGAGCCTTCTGCATTAATAGTCCACATTTAACTACTATGTAGCATTACTGTTTGTACACAAGTATCATACACTCTACTTTTCACTCTGAAGGAGAGACCCTTTGTCATCAACAAAGATAATAGTTTTCTGAACTTACCCCAGCCAGTTCTAATTCTAGTGGCTATGCTCTCAGAGCATTCTCCTCCACTGCTAATTAAGTTACCTAAGTATCAGAAATTATCTACAGTATCAAAAGATCATACCTATGCAGCAGTCACTCATCACATTTATCACATGCTCATACAAACACAGCCTTCTCTCATGCACACTACATCTGTTTCCCCTTACACTATTTTTTTCTGGGTTTATTTGTACTCTGATATTCACATACACTAATTTTACACATCCACTGGAGCACACTTCATATCTTTCTCGATTGTGCAAGTCTTTTGCATTCTAAGTCCGTGTCCCACTACCTTGCAGCATTACATTTTGGACACAAATATTATACAATCAGCCTTTCATTCTGAAGGAGAAAGCCTTTGTTGCTAGCAGAAGTAATAAGTCCCTGAACTTTTAAAAAACTTTTCTTACTCTAGCTACTATAGAACAACCATTGCCATTGTTTCTGGTGTGCTCATAGAGCTTATTACCTCAGTGCATCTGCCATATACAAAGCCTGATTTCTCTGACAGCTTGCTTGTGATTCCACAGTAACAGAGTCCTTTCTTCTCTTCTGTTAACTAACATTTTAGTCTTAACTAAGTTTACTTAGTAGCCTTGCAGTTCAAGATTTTGTTTCTAAATGTAGAATTTCATGGCTGTGTAGTTTCAAAGTTCACTTCAGAAGAATGTTGTTTGGGGTCTGACCCCATTGTGTGAACATTGTCAGCTAATGTTCTATGCTATAGCCATGAATTGACCAATTCTTTGTGAGTGAAATTGGCAGTCAGGAACTGAAGAAGCCTTTTATATATTTATGTGTGAAACATGGGCTGTGACTGCTGAGGACATGCGTAAGCTCGCAAGGAATGAAGCCAGTATGCTCCGCTGGATGTGTAATGTCAATATGCATACCCGTCAGAGTGTAAGTATCTTGAGAGAAAAGCTGAACATAAGAAGCATCAGTTGTGGTGTGCAAGAGAGACGATTGCGCTGGTTTGGACATGTGGTGAGAATGAATGAGGATAGCTGCGTGAAAAAGTGCCACACCCTAACAGTTGAGGGAACCCGTGGAAGAGGTAGGCCCAGGAAGACCTGGGCTGAGGTGGTGAGGCAAGACCTTCGAACATTGGGCCTCACCGAGGCGATGACTACTGACCGAGACCTTTGGAAATGTGCTGTGCG
>NC_068993.1:29078108-29080453 GCF_001194135.2 Octopus bimaculoides
ATGACCGTTGCCAGTACCGCCTGACTGGCCTTTGTAGGGTTTTCAAGCGAGATCGTTGCCAGTGCCCCTGGACTGGCTCTTGTGCGAGTGGCACATAAAAGACACCATTTCGAGCGTGGCCGTTTTCGTGCGGGTGACATGTAAAAGCACCCACTACACTCTCTGAGTGGTTGGCGTTAGGAAGGGCATCCAGCTGTAGAAACTCTGCCAAATTAGATTGGAGCCTGGTGTTGCCATCCGGTTTCACCAGTCCTCAGTCAAATTGTCCAACCCATGCTAGCATGGAAAGCGGACGTTAAACGATGATGATGATGATGATGATGATGATGTGTACGTATGAATGTGTGGGTGAGTTTGTATTTCTCCTTCTTTACGTGTCCATTAACTGTAAACAAAACATAAGCATTTATTATCAATCTCAAAAGCACATCATGGCTTCTTTACATGTCTTCACATGTAGTGTAATCTTTGTAAACAAAAAGCTCATAACTATGTCCAGGCTGTTCTTTGTATGATAAACTAGAGGATTATTACTTTACTTGGGAACAGATGAGGTATGACAACAGAAAAGACATCTGGCCATAAAAAAATCTGCTTCAATGAATTCCACCTGATCTATGCAAGCATGGAGAAGTGGAAGTTAAAAGTGATGACAAATTCTACAATAGATTCAGCTATAAGAATCTATTGTAGATTCTGCATATAGGTGTTCTCGTGGACAAATAGGATGAATAGCAGGGAGATGAGAAATGAATCTTGATGAACTACTTCTTACATGTTAAAGTTGTCTCTGAACTCAACTCGCATTCTTAATTACTTACTGCACCTCTATACATAGCCTGTACAGCTCCCACAAACCATTCACCAACACCTAATGCACATGAATGGATCTTAGTGACGCACCTTGCCAAAAGCTTTCTCCAAATCACACACACTAAAGAAAGATAAGTAATGGAACTTGTTCAAGCAAAGATGTAATTCAAATAATTAGATATTTAATTTGCTATATGAGAAAGGGAGAAAAAAGAAGAGGGGAAAATATACTGATAGAAAGAAAAAGAGGAAGGAAAAGTGAGATAGTGAAAAAGGTAAGAAAAGAGAGAAATGAGAAAAGGTGAGTAAAAAGAAAGGAGAAAGTGAAAGAAAGAGAGAAACATGAATGGCATGTATGCTGTGTACATTGTTACTCACGTGTAAAAATCCCAATAAATGTTTCTGATAGTTTATTAGTTAATAAACATTCTGGTAGTTCACGGAAATATTGCTTTGTGAGGTCAGCAACATCATAAGATTGCAAACTGGTAAAAGCAACCATATCTAAAAGTGAAAAATAAAACAAAAAGGATGTAGTTTAGATAGATCTTTCATGAGGTTATTGATTGTGTGTGCATGTGTATCTATTTATATATGTATATATACATAACCATCTTCATACTTTTCAAAGAAAGAATAAAACATCGCCAACTTATTACAAAGATTTGAGAAATGTGCAAAACAAAATTGACTTGCAGTTATCATGGTGCACTGTTAGATATGCTAAACTTTATGTTAGTGATCAGCTTGGCTGAAGTCTCTGTATGGAGATGCTTGAGGACCAACTACCCACATGTTTTATGATTTTAAACTCATTCATAACAAAATTCCCTATAAAGCAGAATCTCGTCAGAGCCAGAAAACACATATATAATGTCAGTGTACATACTAAACAGATTGTAAGTACCTTGAGAGAAAAGTTGAAACTAAGAAGCATCAGTTGTGGTGTGCAAGAGAGACGATTGCGCTGGTATGGTCATGTAGCGAGAATGGATGAGGATAGCTGTGTGAAAAAGTGCCACACTACCTGTAGAAGAGGTAGGCCCAAGAAGATCTGGGATGAAGTGGTGAGGCACGACCTTCGAACATTGGGCATCACGGAGGCAATGACTTCTGACCGAGACCTTTGGAAATATGCTGTGTGTGAGAAGACCCGGCATGCCAAGTGAGAACTAAATCCAAGGCCTCTGCCAGAGGTGTAGCCAGCCCACTTATGTGTACCTTCCTTCATTGGACACTAAACTCTGCTTGCAAAGACCTGTTGAGGCAAGTGAAATTGAAATCGAACTAAACTCGACGACTGGCACCCATGCCAATGTCGTCTCCTTCATTGGACACGAAACTCGGCTTGTGAAGACCTGTTGAGGTAAGCGAAAGCGAAATCGTGATGGCACCTGTGCCCAGCGTCGCCATCCTGGCACTTGTGCCAGTGGCACGTGTTAAGATATTTGAGTGAGATCGTTGCCAGTGCTGCCAGACTGGCTCCTGATTGGCCTTCATGCCGGTGGCACGTAAAAGCACCCACTACACTG
>NC_068993.1:29080553-29083516 GCF_001194135.2 Octopus bimaculoides
ATCCATAATAAAACTTGTTTAATAACCTATGCACATTTCAATGCAAGATCTCGACTCACTCTTGTCTGAGATAAAAACATGGAGCCTTGCACCTCTTCAAGACCAAGTTACATTAATTCACAATAGACAGCAAACAACAGACAACATTATTAGTTGTACTTACATTACATGTGTATAAAAAGTTATAATCAGGTTGTAACGACATGAACATATTGAAACTGCTTACAATGTCGGTTAAGAAAACCGTTATATAGTAAAGTAACTAAGTAGAGTTGTTAACTTGGGATATTAACCTAGGATGTTAAGTTGCGACAAGCAAACGATGCTGTAAATTCAATAAAAACCGTTGGACTTTTGAAAGTAAATAAAACGAAGAAAGAAAGAAAAAGCCTTTTACTTTGATAAGAATGATCAGATAGCAGACGTGACAGATGATAATTCACAATTTAAGAAGCTTTTTAAATCTAGGAAAAACCCTATCCGAGGTTGGATAAATTTGAAGATGAACTTTGGACAGTTGTTAAGAACATTAAAATAAATAAGTCACTTAGAAGGAACCAACATTTGTAATAACTAAACAGGAAATTAATAGAATGAACGGAATTTTAGTTAAATCTGACAAAAGAGGAAACATATAAACTACAGAAACAACATTATTTTGACCTTAAAAAAGAAATAGAGAAAAACTACAAAATAACAAATAAGAATATGCTCAGAAAAGCAAATTTTGAAGCTAAAAAGTTAATGAATAGCTTTAACCTATTGAACAGAACTGAACCTCTAGTACCTAGGGAACCACGATTTATCCTTAAAGATCACAAGAGTAATTTTTAGACTGATCCTTCCTTAAGACTCATTTGCCCGACTAAGTTGGATGTAGGGACACTTAGTAAGAATATTTTAGATAAATATATCCTTACAATAGTAAAGAAATTAAAACTTTATTTATAGTCTAACTCTATACAAGTTGTAGAATGATTTAAATTGATTAAGGATAAGGAAAATGTGAAATTTATTCAATTTGATATTGCAAATTTTTACTCATCGACTAATCCTATCATACTTAACAAAGCATTGTGGTTTGCACATAATAAGGCAGGACTTAGAAGGTATGAATGAGATCGATATTAGCAGCTAGAAAATCATTTATTAAGTTCAATAATAAAATTTGGATTCGCAAAGATACTCCGGACGCATTTGATGTCCCTAGAATAGATTAGCCAGGTTTTTTCGCAGAATGGGAATGCGTATAATTTTTGAGGATGATATATCATTAGCTAATTTTTTAGACATACCATTGGACCTACATAATAAAACATATAGATCATACCATAAGCCTTCTAGTCACCTGAAGTACATCAGTATGTTTAGTAATCACCCTAGATCAATAACGGATAATTTGGTAAAGAATATATTGCTAAGATTATCAAACCTATCGGCAAATGCCAATGTTTTCGAATATGAGGCAAAGTTCTATAACTCTGCCTTATCTAGAACGGGTTATAAAGATAAGGTATACTATATTAAACCAGACTGATTCCGCTAAGGCAGGTGAAAATATTAACAATATTGATAATAATAATATTAACATTGTAAGAAAGAATAGAGGTAAACCACAATACCCTAGACATGAACCCAATTGTAACAGGAGTAGATTAAAATTCTTTAGGAATAGTAGTAATATTTATAATACTAAAAATGAGGATAATATATGGTTCGTTATTCCATTTAGTAAACAAATTAAGTCTAATTTAGTTACCCTGTTCAGGAATGTAGTTAGTAGAAATTTTCCAAAATTTCGCATTACTACAAAATCATAAACGCACATAAGGTCAGATTTGGGTTTTCAAATACCAAGAATTTAACACAAATTATCGCCTCCCACAACTTTAAACTATTAAGCTCTAACTTTATTGAAGAGGCTAATAATATAAATATAGGTAATAATCTTAATTCTCTAGGTCACACTGTTATAGATAATTTAAATGTCAACAAAAACAATAATACGAATATTAATAATAACAACAAAATAGTTATATCAGAGTTAAATTCCTAAGTGTAAATGCTAAGACCAAAAATACTGTATACCAGTGTAAGGTATTAACTAACAATGACGTTAGGGTATATATAGGATCATCTTCGCTTGAAATTTCGAAAAGAATATCGAATCATTATTCAACATTTAGAGATAGAAAGAAGCAGAATAGCACTGGGCTTAGCAGATTAATTTGGCAACTTAAAGACCAAAATAAGGGGTATTCTTTAGAATGGTCAATTATATGAAAACCGTTTCCATACGACAAGGGCAAAGATTGTTGTTCCCTCTGTAATTTAGAATTGTATTTCACTCTTTTCTCTAAAGGTGACCTAGTTAACAAAATTACATATAGAGCTTACAGATTTAAACATATGATGAGGCATACTTTTGTAGACTTTATTTAAAAATCTACTTTGGAGGGGTTAGTTAACTACATACTAGGATATTATTTTAACTTGGTTTAGCTTTAATTTCATATAACCCTTTTCTATATTTACAATTGTAAGTTTGGTTCTTACTTACTTGATGTATCATTTATAATTCTATGTAATTTTTGTAGTTGAGATCGAAATAATTGTTTACTGTTTGCCTTATCAGTTAAATCCCTTCATTTATTAATATTGTAATTTAATTTCATTACTAAGTTAATGTAATGTATATTTAAATTTTTGAATGGTGCAATTTGAATGTAACCTAATTTATTTTATTTTATAATTTATAATTTATAATTTCTTAATTATCTTGATTACATATCCTTAAATTGTCTCAAAAATATTTAAACTTAAAAATAAATATAATGATTTGATAGGGTTAATCACATTGGAGTGAATTATTTAGTTTGTAAATATATATTATTTTGCTAGATTTACCTCTCTTTGATCATGAATTTTTATTTTCATTTTATTTCTGTTATGATTTATTATAG
>NC_068993.1:29083886-29095713 GCF_001194135.2 Octopus bimaculoides
TATGCCTGTAGCTACTTAACATCCTAGCTTAATATCCTAGGTTATTTTACTTAGTAACCTGCCTTGGAGGGATTAGTTAAATCCATACAATGATATTAATTTAACATGGATTACGTTTATTTTCATAGAAACTTTTTCTATACTTACACTTATGAGTTTTGATCTTAGTTACTTGATTTATCATTTATAATTCTATGTGAGTTAGTACCGAAGGCATCATAATAATTGTTTACTTTTTACCTTATCGATTAAATCCATTCCTTCATTAATATTGTATTTGAATTCCACTACTAAGCTAATGTAATGTAGTTTTAAAACTTTGATGGCTACAATCTGAATGTGACCTAATTTATTTTATTTTATAATTTATATTTTATAACTTATCTTGTTTACATATCCTTAAAACCAGTCTCATAACTATTCTAAACTTAAAAATAAATATAATTATTTGATATGATTATTCACAATTGAGTGAATTATGGAAATCAAAAATATTATTTACTAGATTTACCTCTCTTTGACCATCAATTTATTTATTCAATTATTTATTTTTTTATTAAGATCTATAATAGATAATTTTTCTTTCTTCGTTTTATTTACTTTCAAAAGTCCAACGGTTTTTATTGAATTTACAGCGTCGATTGCTTGTCGTTACTTAACATCCTAGGTTAACAACTCTACTTAGTTACTTTACAATATAACGGTTTTCTTAACTGATATTGTAAGCAGTTTCAATATCTTCATGTCGTTACAACCTGATTATAACTTTTTTATACACATGTAATTTAAGTACAACTAATAATGTTGTCTTTTGTTTGCTGTCTGCTGTGAATTAATGTAACTTGACCCTGAAGAGATGCAAGAATCCATATTCTTATCTCAGACAAGAGTGAGTCGGGATCTTGCATTGAAATGTGCATAGGTTATTAAACAAGTTTTATTATGGATTGCGTTATGGCTCTTATTTAAATTGATATGCACACAAAATTGTCTCATATACAACTTTTCAAGTGAGAATTTTGCTACGTTGATAACAGGTACAATAGTTTTGGCATTGTTTTTTACAGCTGGATGCCTTTCCAAATGCCAACCACATTACAGTGTGGACTGGATGCTAGTTACATGGCACCAACACTGGCAGGGTCACCAAGTAACTTGCATGACAAAGATTTTTTGAGAGAAAATGTGGCATCGGAGGTGATCATGCACCAGATGATG
The DNA here is from genome assembly GCF_001194135.2 of Octopus bimaculoides. Taxonomy (NCBI): domain Eukaryota; kingdom Metazoa; phylum Mollusca; class Cephalopoda; order Octopoda; family Octopodidae; genus Octopus; species Octopus bimaculoides. Next base: position 29,085,105 of record NC_068993.1, read on the forward strand.
AAAGGTTAGAGTGAGACAGAAACAGCTGTCTTGCTGTAGAGAAAATACATGGTTACCTAGTGGGAGAGGGGAGGAGAAAGAGAGAGAGAGAGGAGAGATCAAGATTGAGGTCAGTAATGAGTGTGTTGCTGTAAAGGAGATACACAGTTAACCAGTCTGAAGGATAGAGCAAGAAGAAGAGAGAGAGTGGAAGAGAGCAAGAGAAAAAGGGAGGGTGGAAGAGAGCAAGAGTGCAGGAAAGAAATGATGGTGAAGTGCCATGGTATACTCACAAGGAACAGGGATCGGAATATAAATGGGATGGTAGAAAAGAGCAAAGTGGAAGGGCATGCCCTCAAGATACAGGGTCAAAATATAAATAGTATGGTATTGCCAAAGTACATGAGAAAAGAGTAGAGATTGACATGAATGCAAAAAGTGGGGGTGGGGGACAACAGGATGACAATGATACAGTGAGCAGGGCAGTGAGGACAGGATTAGGGAGCAAGAGATAAGCATAAGCATAGTGCATGAAAAGAGGAAATCTGAGGAAGAGAAGAGATATAGTTTGGTTTGTTGGTGCAGATTTTTTGGAGAAGTGGACAGGTGAAGTTGTCATCATCATTATCTTTATTTTAATATCCACTTTCCTATGTTCACATGGGATAGACAGAATTTGTTGAGGCGGGTTTTCTATGGTCAGGTGCCCTTCCTGTTTCAAAGTAAGGTAATATTCCTTGACAACAAGATAAGTTTTCACAGAATATTGAAAAGAAGGATACTACTTGCTTATAAATATTATGTGATGTCAAGGCAAGGAGATACTAACAAACACACATACATACATCTATATCAGGCTGAGTAAAAAGTAAGCAACGTTTTGAAACATGAAATTCATCACAATATATTTCAACAATGTAGAAATTTTATTCATCAAAGTAAGTACCATTACAATCAACACATTTTTGTCAATGAGTTACAGGTTTGTTTATTCTAGTAACATAAAAACCGGAAGTTCTGGAACTGACAAACTCTTTCAATGCATTTTCAGCATTGGTTTGATTTTTGAACACCTTCTCTCGCAAGAAACCATGAAGGTGCTTGAAAATGTGGTAGTCGGTAGGAGAATGGTCTGGAGAATAAGCTGGGAGGGAGAAAATCTTTGTAGCCAAGTTACCTCAACTTCTGGAGCATCATTAGTAAAACGTGTCATCGAGTATTATCATGAAGAAGGATTGGCCCTCTTCTGTTGACCAGTGTGGGATGGAAGAGTAGCAGATTTTTGTTCACTTTGGCAATTTCATGGCAATATGTTTCTGCAGTAATGGTTTTTTGGGGTTTTAAGAAGTTATAGTGGAAGAGTCTAGCAGTACACCACCAAACAGTAACCATAAACTTCTTTCTTAAGAATTCGGGTTTAGGGAAGGTTTTCAGTGCTTCATTTTGGTCCAACCACTACAAAGAACATTTTGTATTATTGTACAGAATCCACTTTTCATCACAAGTTACAATACAGCTGAGAAATGGATTGGTCTGGTTACATAGAAGAAACAACAAGCAAATTTCATATCTGCGCATTTTCTGATTAACATTCAAATTGTGTGGTGCCCATTTGTTGAGCTTTTTTGATTTTCTGATTGCATGCAAATGGTTGCAGGCAGTTTTCTGGCTAACCTGAAGTTCCTTTGCCAGTTCTAAAGTGGTTTTACGCGGATCTTTTTCAATGGTGGTCTTTAATTGACCGCCATCGATGACAGATAGGCGTCCACTATACTCACAGTCTTCAAGTCTCATGTCTCCACTGTGAAATCCTTTATACCATTTTTGAGCTGACCACTCATTGGTCATTTCCTCTCCAAATGTTTTGTTGGTATTACAAGCAGTTTCAGCTGCTTTACATACTTTTTTGAAGTTGAATAACAAAATTGCTTGAATATCGCACTTTGACAGTTCCATTTCAGATGGTTGTAACAACAGTGAAAAAAATATCAATGTTAATTTATTTATGCATTTGGGCAAGTCTTTGTTTGTATTATCAGACAATTGCAAAAAAATGTTTTAAAAAAATTAAAAACTTAAAAAATCTGGTACAAATTCTTCATGGTTCAAAACGTTGCTTACTTTTTACTCAACCTGATATATTATGGGCTTTCAATTTCTGTGTGTTAAATCCACCTATAATAGGCTTTGGTTAGCCAAGAGCTATAATAGAAGACACTTGCTCAAGGCAGTCAGACAGAATCCCAAACTGTACAGATGGGATGTAAACCACATAGCAATGCCAAGGCAAATGATAATTAGGTGTAGTGTAGGTAAGCCAGAGAATTAGTTGCATAGGAAGCAGGGATTAAGGAAAATAGAAGGAAAGTATGTATTTGTAAGATGTGGTTTGGTAGAATGGTATGGTGAGATAGATGAGGTGATATCAAAAAGTTTCTGGACTAGCTCTGTAGCTCTGTGTGAACATTGTTGCATCTGCAGTGAGAGCTAACAGTGACCTTCATGAGGCAGTGTGCTGAGTGACATCTCTGTGTTTACTTCGCAAGATGTGAAATTTGTGTTTTTGTGATTACATGTACGCTGTAGTCTGCAATTTTGTCATGGACAGGAAGTTGGAACAAAGAACCAACATGAAATTTTGCATTAAATTTGGGAAGTCTGCTACAGAGACACTAAGCATGCTTCAGCAAGCTTGCAGCAATGTTCTGAGTGGTATGGGCGCTTCAAAAGTGGAAGAATGTCTGTGGAAGACAATGAGCTATCTAGGTGACCCACCATGATTGTCACCCCTGGAAATGTGGAGAAAATTCATCATGTGCATGAAGATCATGAGAGTACAATCAATGACATTGCTGATGTTGTTAGTCTGTCGTATAGGGTCTGTGCAGGCAATCCCAACATCTGAACTGAACATGCAGTGTGTCTCTGCCAAGTTAGTCCTCTGCCTGCTGACCATTGAGCAGAAAGAGCATCGCATTGAAGTTTGTCAAGATCTCTGTTAGCGTACTGCTGATGAACCATCCTTCATGTCGAGGATCATTACTGGTGACAAGAGTTGGTTCTCGGGTATGACCCTAAGATGAAGCAGCAGTCGTCATAATGGAAGAGCCCTTTATCTCCATGACTGAAGAAGGCACAACAGAGCCACAACTCAATCAAGAGCATGCTCATTGTTTATTTCAACATCTGTGGTATTGTGCATTGAGAATTCATCTCCCAGGGCCAGCCTGTCAAGCAAGAGTTCTACTGCAAAGTTTTAAAGCATTTAAAGGAGGACATTTGGTGAAAGTGACCGGATCTGTGGAGCGCAAGGAATTGGATTCTTCATGACGACAATGCACCCACTGACTGAGCTCTCCTCACTCATGAGTTTCTTGCCAGAAGGAACATGGTGTTGCTACCACACCTAACCAATTTGCCAGATTTAGTACCAACAGACTTCCATCTCTTCCCCGAGATGAAAAGGCAGCTGAAAGTCACCATTTTAACACCATTGTCACGATTCAGAGTGAATTGTAGAAAATCCTCAACTTGCTTACAGAAAACGACTTCGAGACCAGATTCCAAAAGTTGCAGAAATATTGGGACCAATGTATTGCTGTGCAAGGTGACTATTTCAAAGGAGATGATGTTAAAACTTAGTAAATAAGTTATTTTTTATTAAACATATTAAAGGAACAGACTATTTTACACCTTAAGTAGTATAAAAAAATCTCAATTAGGTCAGGATGTATTCATATTACTGACCGTTCTTCATGGGGATAATATGATACATTATAAGATAAATGGGCAAACTTAAAAGGAACTGAAAGAAAGAGGAACTATTTATCGCTTCAATTTGGGTATTCAGACTGGTCCATAGCAAAAAATTGACGTTAGTTAGATTTTAACAAATTTACACTAAAACTCACAATCATGTTTTTTTGTTTTTTTTCTATGAATTAAGACAAAATATGGTTAGAATTTCAACTTACTTTATTCATCTCAAGACTTGACTTCTAATATTCAAAAAAGTATAAAACTTTTTTCCTATAGACTAGTCTGATTACCCAGATTGAAATGATATTTACTTCCTCTTTCTTTCAATTCCTTTTAAATCTGTCCATTTATCTTATATTGTATGATATTAACCTCATTAAGAGTCATCAGTGGTGTGAATGTATGTTGGCCTAATTAAGATTTTTACTTCTGCTAAGTATATAAAAGAATCTTTTCCCTTAATGTCTAAAAAAGGTAATTCTAAATTTAAGTGATATCAGAACTATGGTCATATTGTATTTCAATGCAAACTCTGCTGTCTGGTACCCTGAGGTTTTATGGGCCATCATCTAGAATATAATTTAAGAACTGTCTAATAATTGAATCCTCAGTTTGCTTCACTACTTTCATGTGTAAAACCTTGAACAAAGCTGCAATGTTTTAGATGAGGGCATTTAGTCAATGCCCTCATCTAAAATATTTCCTACTACAAGCTTGGAATTTACCATTCATTGAATAGGCCTGCCACAGCTTCTTTGAATATCAACACAACTTGAGCTGATGTAAGGGGGATAATACCATCCCACCTGTGGTACTACCACATGGACAGATGTATTTTGTTTACAAACTAGCTGACCGTTTCATATTTCTTCCTTCATTGTAGAGAGGTTATGCGCCTTCAGCCATTTGAGTCTGGTGAGTCAACTATACAGCTAAGTGCTTTACAGCTGCAAAACCAATAGTCATTCTATATTACTGCTCTAATATTTTAGAGTGTGCTTCTTTTTTGGATCTATGAACTACTGATTATATGGTGGTTGTCTACTCCTTATGCAGAGTCTGACCATCTCTTGTAATTACACCTCAGATACATCATGGGGTCTAATGTGGCCTTTTAAACTAGACAATGTATTGAAAAGACACCCACATAGATTGCATATCTGATTTGGACTACCAAGAGCTGCAGTTAAGATCTGATCTTGAGGCCTCTGTATGATTTGAAGACCTTATGGCATACATGGCATTGAAAGGTGTTCAAACATGTGAACAAAAACATGACAGTGGAGACATACAAGGAAACCGAATGAAAACAAACCAGAACAAGAGGAAAATAGTGAACGCTGTGAGAAATATTTTTTTGAAAAGAGAAAAATAAAAGGGAGAGAGAAAAAAATGCATCTGTTCTTTTGAACATCCGTGCAAGAAAAGAAAGCTGGACGATGGTCATGTGTGAGCAACAAGAGAGAGAGAGAGAAAGGGAGAGAAAAAGGGAATTAGAGAAGGATGAAGGAAGAAAACAGTATAGAATAGAGAGTTGCATCAAAACGGTGAAGATAAACTTACTTGGAAATGGAGGCATTGCGTTCAATTAAATAATAGTAAATAATATAATATGTATGTGTGTGTGTGTGTATATATACATGCATATATGGGTACAGGACATCACCAACAGTGCAAATAACATGAAATACATAAACAAATTAGTTAAATATGTAATCAACGAGAAGTAAAAGGGAGAACAGGACAAGTAAACACAGAGAAAGGATCCCTTTATCAGTTGTTGGCTGTCTATCTACTCCTCATTTCAAGCATTCAATGACAATATGAATCTCCAAAGACAGTTGCTCACATAAATTCTAAAATAAAATTTAGGATTTATAGCGGGTCAAAGTTAGGAACAAAAACATGATAGTTTTTTTTCTCTCTCTCTTCTATCCTTTGTCTTTTCAAAACAATGTTTCTCGCAGTGGTCACTATTTTCCTTTTGTTCCGGTCTAACAACCCTCCATGTTTGTTTTCTTTTGGTTTCCTTGTATATCTCCACTGTTATGTTTTTGTTCCCATCTTTAACTCTCCATAAATCCTAAATTTTATCTTAGAACTTATGGGAGCAACTGTCTTTGAAGACTAATATTGTCGTTGAATGCTTGAAATGAGGAATAGATAGACAACTGACAACTGATGAAGGGTCCTTTCTCCGAGTTTACTTGTCCTGTCTTCCATTTTTTTTCTCATTATTTACGTATTTAACTCCTTTGTTTACATATTTCATGACAGAAGTAAATACACACCCCATAAACATTGTTTTATGTTTATTCTAACTTGTAAATGTTTATATTTTTTATTAATTGACACTTTTATGTTTCAGGTTCTATATGTCACTGTTTAATCATGCCATGTAGAAAAGAAGCCTTGGAACTGTCTGAATTTGAAAGAGGCCATATTGTGGGTCATATTGAAGGTGGATATAGTCAGTGTAAAATTGCAGACAACCTTGGGACCCCGCTTTCTACAGTTAATAGAGTGATTGTGCAATTCACCAGAGAGGGGAAGGAGTCCACATCACCTCACCCAGATCCACCAAGGCCCTCTGACAGGACCCTTCTCTTTGTTAAGAGAAGTGTGAAGGACAAACTTGCAATGAAGATGCATGGGTGGGATGGTTGACAGGAGCTGGCCAGGTAGAAGACTAACACAGGCTACTGTATCTGTTTTGGCAGGGTTTTTACAGCTGGATGCCTTTCCTAACACCAACCACTCTGCAAAATGAACTCAGTGCTTTTTATGTGGCACTAGCACAGGCGGTGAGGTCAGTTTTGGCATGATATTTACAGCTAGATGCTTTTTACATGGTACCAACACTGGAATAGTCACCAAGTAACTTGCAAGACAAGGAATTTTGAAAGAGGAAGGGATCTTGTGTCAGATGATGAACGGTTAGAGTGTGACAGTGAAATGAAGAGGTAGAAACAGGAGTCTTGCTATAGAGGAGGTACAAGAAAGAGGATAGAAACAGGTCTATTGATGTAAAGGTTACCTAGCCAGAGAGAAAAGCAAGAGAAGGAAAGAGAGACAGCGGTCAAGAATGATGGCAGAAACAGGTGTGCTGCTGTAGAGGAGATACATGGCTACCCAGCTAGAGGGAAGAGCAAGGGAAAGAGAGAGAGAGTGTGTGTGGGAAACAGCAAAAGTGCAAGAGAGAGCAGGAGAGAGATGGTGGTGAAGTGCCAAATATTGCCAAGAAAGCACGAGTAGGGAATGAGGATTGCAGTGACTGGTGAAAACCTGAGTATAAAGAAGGAGTGGGTGAACGCAGCAATACAGTGAGCAGGGCAATGAGGATAGGGAAGGGGAGTGGGAGATAATCACAATGTATGAAGAGGGAATGTGACAAAGAGATACTTGCAGTTTAGAAGAGATGTAGTTTGGTTTCTTGGGGTAGAGTGTGTGAAAAGTTTATTGTTACATGTGGGTGGGACACAGCTCTTATAGCACTCAGTTTTGCTGACATGAGTAGGTCTTCTATAGAACCTCATGTCGCCTAACATCCAGGTCCATTGTCATTTCCTCTTTGAGCCCTAACTTTCTGATATTGGTTCTCACCACTTCATTCCATGTCTTCCTGGGTTTCCCTCTTTCACAAATACCATCCACTTTCAGTGACAGGCACATCAGTATACAGCTGTCTTTACTCATACGCATTACATGTGTATATATGTGTGTGTGCGTATATATATATATATATATATATATATGAAGGTAGTGCATCAAACTGCCTAAGTCATGATGGCTAAAAGAAACTAATAAATGTATCACTCTGCTAACTGTGGAAACATCACAGTAAACAACTCAAGTTGTATTCACATATCTTGCGATCTGATCCCACTAGACATTTGAGACCTGACTCAAGGATTATTGTTATGTATAGTGCAGCAGCCCTTTAGTACAAACACTTGAATCTTAAAGGGGAATTGATCTCAGATCTTGGATCCAAGAGAGAACTTGTAATAAATTGTATGCATTTATGAATGGCAAACCATTTTCATGTGCTTTGGATTTCTAAATTATAGGATGGAACTGAATTATGCTTTGATAGAAATTCCTTGTTTAAGAGAAAAAATCCAGCATATTCTATCTCCTTTTGTCTCAAGTCAATGACAGAACACTTTGGGGTCACTTGATTTTCTTGAAATAGCTTGTGGTCACATCTAAAAAATCTCCCTTACATTCCAGCTTGCTATCTTACAAAAATATGTGGATAATATAGTCCTCTTTCCACAGTGTCTGGGTAAAAAATAGGATATTCATGATTGGAATATTTATGATCATGGGTCTCCTTGATCAGGTTTCACCTGAGGCTAAAAAGTAACAATAAACTAAACAATTCCTGAAAGATAGAAAAACAGATTATTACCGGTATTAAGTTCAATTTGCTCTCGGATGTTCTGTATTCTTGATTTAACACCAGATCTACGGAAAATTCCATCAGCATCTTTTGCAGTACTCCTAAGATATTTCATGGCATACAATATACACTGGGGAACTGGCTGGCCAGATCTGCGCAGTGTTTCAATTAGAGGAACCCCAAAAACTTTCTTGTCTTTGTAGTCAGGTTCTTTGACTTTTTTGATGAAACGTGATACTGTCCAATTCCATCCAGACCGGTTTGCTGGTGAGAATTTCTCCATGAGGGTTGTTATTGTTAACATGCACACACTTTGAAGTTTATGGATTTGTCTTACAGACAGTGTACAAATCTGTGTGGAATTACTGCTGAAACTTGGTCGGTGGCTTTTCTGGAAGCTATACCAGCGAATTCTGTTATGTTTCTTTAAACTGAAATTAAAACAAAGACAAAGAATTAAATGGTTATAGAGATGAAAATTATATGGTGGATGTAGTTGAAAAGAAACAGAGACTTTCCTCCTCAGTTAAGTTCTCATCAATTTTTCAACTTTCACATAAATGTGAGCTCAGAAAGGGTAGAGCTACCTCTTAGCAAATTTGTTGTAAAGTGTGTGAGAGTAGCAAATATGGCCTGGTGAATGAGCCTACACTTAACATACATGTAAACTGGAAAATAACAGGTGATAACAACTGCCTTTGGTGGTTAAGGCAATCTTGGATTTGGAGTTTTTGATATTATATTTTTACGTGATGCAATGTATACTTTTACTGTGCTGTTCTCTGTCATTTGTAGTTCAACATTTTTGGATTCTTATGGCTAATAAGGAAATTTTTATCATTATCAACCACAAAATATGAAAATGATCTCAGTTGCAAAATAAGTGAAAATACAAGGATAATATCAGAAGTAGCATAAAAGCGTGGCTGTGTGGTAAGAAGTTTGCTTCCCAACCACATGTTCCATGGTTCCATGTTCACTCCCACTGCATGGTACCTTGGTCATATGTGTTCTGCTACAGCTTCAGGCTGAGCAATGCTTTGAGTAGATCTGGTAGGTGGAAACTGAAAGAAGCCTGTCATACACCTGCAATTGTTCCCCAGGTTCCAAGCAGAAGAAACATGCCATCATTGAATTCTTGATGTAGGAAGAGTGCAGACTGTCTGACACTCACATAAAGCAACGTGCATCAATAGATAAAGTTTAACTCTTTAGGATTCACAGTATTCTGTCAAAATTAATGCTTATTTATTCACATTGTTTTGAATTAAACATTCATTAATTTGGGTTTTGAGATTTTGATGAAGTAACTGTTAATTTTTAGAATGATAATGTAGGGTTGATGCAAGAGGCCAGTTCTAGCCAATTTGAACATAAAAAAGTAGAATATTTTGGCTGGATATGGCTGGTTTAAATGTGAAAGAGTTAAAGAAGAAACTTGCATTGAAGACAAACCACATAGTGGGAAACCAGAAACTGTGGCCATTGACATGATTCACTACCTTTCTCTCCTTCAAATAAGGTGTCAATTGCCAAAGTAGCCACTTTGCACACACTTTCTGACAGTCAAACTTTTCAGCCATCTTCTAAAATGCGTTGTCACCTCTGTCCAGTTGTTAAGTAAACTCATGGATTATGACAATGCATTTTAGAAGATGGCAGAAAACTTTGTTTAGCAGTTAACACCCAATTTGAAGGAAAGGTGGAAATTTGCTCTGATCTGCTGGAAGCATTTGAAATGAATAAAAACATTCTTTCCCAATCTAGTGATTGGGGATGAAAAACAGGCATATCTTTATAATCCAGGTGAATAAGTATGATACCATTCCATGAACTGAGTCTTTGTTCATCATCATCATATAATGTCTGTTTTCCATGCTGGCATGGGTTGGACAGTTTGCCAGTCCCCAGTCAAACCGTCCAACTCATGCCAGCAAGGAAAATGGACATTAAACAATGATAATGATGATGATGATGATGGACAATGGCTCAGTTCATGGAATGATATCATACTTATTCACCAAAGCCTAAAAGAGCCAGAATTTGACACAGAAAACCATGACAACTGTTTGGGATATAAGAAGGGCATCAGTTACCTTGATTTTATGGAATATGAATGTACTATGAACTATGAGCAGTACCTTGAGGTACTCAGAAAGATTACAGAAGCCATTAAGATGAAGTGACTGGACAAGAATCTAAAAATGATTCCCATTCACCATGACAATGCACAACCACACACATCTTTAGCAACAAATCAGGCAATCAGCAAATTGGGTTGTTCAGTGCCCCCAACTCCACCCCATCCATTGTATACCATGGATCTAGTGTCCTCCAACTTTCACCTGTTCAAATCAAAGAATTTAAAATACTATTGGAACTTACTCACAAGGTATTGGAATCTTGGATCTACAGGTGCAATATCCCTGCATATCTCACATTTATTTTCATTCCTCCACTTCACTC
>NC_068993.1:29095813-29096433 GCF_001194135.2 Octopus bimaculoides
TATATATATATATATATATATATATATATATATACATGCATACACATATAAGATAAATAATCAAAGACATTACTACCCCATCTTTTTAGGGGTATGTAGGACTATATGATCTAATATGTCCCTTCTTTAAGGTGACAGGATATGCTTTTAGGAAGCATTTAGGAAGATTTAGCCACAATTTTTGCCAGGCCAAATAGTAATGTGGAGGTTCTCTTGCTGGCTTGGCCCCCTTCATGTACTGTAAATTAAGATGAAGAATCTTCTTTTTACTATCTGTCTACTGGGGCACATTTTTCAAGTTTAAAGTGAAATGCTTAGAAGAAATCAGTGATGGGCCGAGTTGGCAAAAATGATAATAATTTTTGGTTATAGTGTTAGCCAGTTGAGAGAAAGGCAGAAAATAATCATCAAATTGGTGAATTGGCCTGAAAGTTTGCAAAAGAGTGAACTCCATTAAAGACATTCAAGGGCCAGGTAGTAATGCTAAACATGACAATGCATTAAATATGCCACTCAAGAACAGGAACAAAACCGCCACTGCTTTTTCACTAGTTTCCATTTACTAATTTCACACACAAGTAAAAACAAGAAAGGTCTGTGTGTGTGTGTGTGAGAGGGGG
>NC_068993.1:29096467-29100365 GCF_001194135.2 Octopus bimaculoides
GAGAGAGAGAGCGTGTGTGTGTGTGTTGTACAAAATAACAGAAGTCTTTCATTAGATGACTTCTTCCTATAATATGAGCCCATTCTTGAAATAAAATTATCGTCTCTTCAAAGCATACAGCTTTTTCAACAATTTGTACATTTTATAGTTAATTCTATCTCAGTAATTTTATGCATGTAAATAAGATGGAATGCCCATTACTAGAACACTTATGATCATAAGCCTGTTGAATCAGAGTTGGTCTGAAAAAATTTACAATAAAAGACAATGAAGGAAGACAAGGATGTCAGCAACAATAACAACAATTTTTTGACATACCTAGATGGCCTGGTCAATGAAGAACCAACTCCTGAATCAAGCCTTTCTCTGGATATGACAGGTTCGATCTCCACATCACTGTCACTTGAACTTGTCAACCCAGTATTCATAACTTTGGAACTTTCTTTAGCATCACTTTCTACAGTCAACACATTTGGTTTATCTTCTTGAAGTAGCTGCCTATCAATTTCTGCTTGTACATTTTCTACGGGGTCTTCAATATTGTCTAGGCTCTTCAAATCTTTTAATAGAGAGATTTCTGTTTCCAAATCTGTGTGATGAGAGAAATTGAGAGAGGAAAAAATACAAATAAAGGAAAACCAAAACAAAGCAAATGCAAAAATATATGAAGGAACCAATTTTGGTCATCTGAATAAATTTTATATGGAAAAATTCAATTGAAATACAAAGAAATATTACAAAACATAAAGAAGGGGAAAATTTCTATTAATTTTTTTTTTGTGTATTAATTAAATATCATTTTTACTCTTCCTTAGGAGGGTTATTTTTTATCAATAAAAAACACATATTGGTAATATTCTACTTCTTTTTATTACCATCAGTCAACTAGTTTTAACTAATAAACTAGTTGTTTTATCAGTCACTTAATCCCTTCATCAGTGTCCTTTAACCACAGTCTGTGACCTTATCAATGACATGTCCACATTTACTCTAGTTCTGTCACAAACTCAATTCTCCGTGTTTTCCCCCAGAGTTTCTGAATGTAAAATGCTTGCTCAGAGGGTTTATAAGAAGTGGAGGTATGACAGAGTTGCTACAATCACATGGATTATGAAAATTCAAATGGATAGACAAATGGAACAGTCACACCCAGATATTGTTCTCACCTATAGAAGAGTATTGCTCGCTTGTTTGATACTTGAGTGGTTGACAAAGAATGGAAGTTAATTATATCTAATATCATTAACTAAAATATGAACTTTAAAGAATTTGGAATTGCTGTAAACTAAGCATTATCCCAATTGTTATAGAAACATTAGAAACAGTTACAAGAAGTTTGATAGGTTAGGTGAAGATGTTAGATGCTGAGGTGAATTTTCTAACTCTACAAAAAAGCCAGTTTGCTTGGCATAGCAAGAATCATAGAGAAAGTGTCAGATACCTAAAGTTGCAGAAAGTAACTTGATATTTAGTAATTCAATAAGGGCAGACTGACACAGATATGGTAAGTGAATGAAAGGAATAATAATAGTAATACTAATAATGATAATGATGACAACGATGATGGTGGTTTCTTATTTAGGCACAAAGCCTGCAAATGAAAGGGTTCTTTGATGTCATTGATTCCAGTATTTAACTCGTACTTTATTTTACTCATTCCCAAATGAACATAAAATGTAGAATGAAATACTGCAAGACAACTTTTTCTGATGCATTAATGGTTCTGCCAATCCACTAGTCTAATAATAATAATAATAATGATGGTAATAATAATAATAATAATAATAATAATAATAATAATAATAATGATAATAATAATAATAATGATATGTGGCATCTTAAAACGAGAATTGTTCCTGTTATTGTAGATGCCCTAGGTATGATAAAAAAGGGATGTTAGAAATATTTAGATAAGATCCCAGGAGAATCATGTCTCAGAGAATCCAAAAGATTGTACTGATGAGTACTGCCCACATCCTTAGAAAAACCCTATCCATTTAAATGGGTGTGTTGTATTACATGAAGATATTTTGCTACCCCCCCAGCTCTTATCCTTCACTCACCCCAGGACACTGGGTGTACCTCGGTAAATGATTATAACAAACATGCAGCTTAAAAGTAAAATAATAATAATAATAATAATAGCTCTGTACTGAATAACAACACAGATGTACTTTACCAGGCTCTCCATACACAAACAAATCAAAATTAATAACAATGGTGGAATGGGAAAAAGGAATCTGATGATGACTTGAAGGAAGTTGCCTTCTAACGAAAATAATCACAAAAATGAAATTTTACTGCTATACAAAGCAGTGTCTCCCATGCACGATGTCTCAGTGAAACATGTGCAAAAAACACATGCAAAATCAAGAATGGAAAGTTTGCAAACTATAAACTACTTATAAACAGTAAGTACGTAAATTAATTAATTACACATACACTCAAATGTCTATACAATCATGTATGCATATTAATACCCATTGGACTACACATACACCCCAATGTTTATACAACTATGTGAAATTTACAGGACACACATGCATGCATATGAAAGCATATGTCACAAATGGAGCAAAACAATAGCAAAACAATTTTCTTCGAACTAACAAAGACAGAGTGAACAATTCTTAAGTTTAAAACACTACAAAGAAACCATGCCTGAAGATAAATCTTTCAACAAAAAATATAAAGGCGAAAACAGGCCTGTTAGCCTTAAGAAGCTATGTTATGAGCAATGTCTTCATTCAGAGAACTCAGAGGCGTTGTTGTCTCAAAAAGTTAACACTAAACAGTCAGATCTGTCCTCTAATGTTAACGTCCAAATTTATCATGCCCCAATGATAACAAAGCAAAATATACACTGGGTCAGCTGTCACCCGGGTCAACAAGGGCCACACGTCCCAGTGAGGAATCAGACTGAGTGTGAAAAATCAGCTACTGGTTCAAATCTTCCCAAAACTCAGGAGCTGAAAGTACCCCACAACCAGAATATTCCAACAGATGGCTATCGATGCTCATCATCAAATAACCAAAAAATACAAAAAAATGAAAAATGGTCAAGGGAAGAAAATAAAGAAGTTCTTAAGGTCTTCTATCATGCCGTGTATTTCCCCACAAATAAATCTAACACTGAACAAAGCTACCTAAGCTGGAGAGAGAAGCACTGTGAAATAAGATCCTATATAGATAATAACAAGCTTGCCAATGTCAAAAGAAACATTATAAAAAAGAAATTACAAGCTGAATTAGAGAATAACCAAATTTAACAATCAGTAAGGGATAAAAGGAATGAAATCGCAGCTAAAGAAGATACTACTGACGAAATGATTACAGACCAACCCAAGTCTGATGAAAATGCAGTAATGATAGAAAGAGTCAATGTAACTGATAAGCAAAGTGAAATACTTTCTGAACCAGCCATAAATATCAAGGAAGATAAAAATCAAATAGATAAAGAAAATCATAGAGAGATTGACCCAACTGAACTAGATGATCTAAAAAATTAAATTATGATGAAATGGCTGAAAATTAAAGAAACCAGTATGAATGAACGAGACACTCTCCCAAAAATTCACAACTCTAACTATAACCTGAAAGTAATTTGGTAAAATTGGTATAATTTCAGCTAATGATGTTGATATTACAGATCTCAGTCACCTGTATTATGCATCTGCAAAGATCTCAATGATTCTATGTGGTGAAAAAATTAGAAAACAACAACATTCTCACAAAGAGCCTCTTTGGCAACAGTGTATCCATTAACAAATTCAGTTACTTAAGGTTTAAAAAACCTTAAGTTTGACAAGAATATCAAATCAACAAAAATCTGAAAATTAAAGAAACCAGTATGAATGAACGAGACACTCTCCCAAAAATTCACAACTCTAACTATAAC
>NC_068993.1:29100649-29110778 GCF_001194135.2 Octopus bimaculoides
GCAAATGGAAGTCTCCAAGAAAGGATAAAATTCCTAACTTCTGGTTGAATACCTTCCCAGAGAGTCATGAACTACTAACAAAACTTTACAACAATGTTTTGCAGCAACCTAGTATGAGTCCCTCTTGGTTAGTTAATGGTGTAACATTCTTACTTCCAAAAAATGAAGAAACAAATGAACCAAAAAATTATAGACCCATAACCTGCTTAACAACAATGTATAAAATACTAACATCTGTCTTGACTGAATAAACCTATAGTTTTTTAATAGAAAGTGGCATCTTCCCTTATGAGCAAAAAGGATGTAAACATGGGTCCTATGGTTGTAAAGATCAGCTACTCATCAATAAGATGAGCTTGGAAGATTGTCACAAACAACACAAGAACTTGTTCATAGCCTGGACAGACTATAAAAAAGCTTTTGATAGTCTACCACATAACTAGATTAAGAAATGTTTGGAAATTTATAAAATAGTACCTACTCTGCGAAACTTCTTATCTGTAAGTATGAGATTATGGAGAACTACACTTACTTTGAACAATGACAATGAATCTTTCAATGTCGAAGATGTAAGAATCTCATGTGGCATTTTCCAGGGTGACTCTCTATCACCACTCTTCTTTTGTCTAGCTTTAATACCTCTTTCAAAATTGCTTGATGATGTACAATATGGCTATAAAAGTTTTGATAGACATACAAACCATCTCTTTTACATGAATGATTTAAAGCTCTTTGTAAAAAATGACCAACAACTACAGGGCTTACTAGCAATTGTTTAATAGTTCAGTGATGACATTAGGATGCAATTTAGCCTCAATAAACGTGCAAAAGCTACCTTTATCAGAGGAAAAATGAAAGAAGCATCCAACGTCAGCCTTGACCAACAGAATATCATAAAGGAGTTAGAACCAGCAGAGAGCTACAAATACTTAGGGGTATTCGAAGATGATGGAATCAAACATTCAATGAATAGGGAAAAGATCAGAAAAGAATGTTATCACAGGGTAAGGGCAATACTCAAGACAGCTGAATGTAAGAAACAGGATCGAAGTGATTAATACTTTAGCCATATTGGTTGTGATTTACAGAGTCATTATCATTAACTGGTCAATTACCGAAATCTAATCTTGACGGAAAAATATGAAAATTGTTGACAATGCATAGAATGCACCACCCTAAGGCAGATATAGAATGACTTTAACTGCCAAATAAAGAGGGAGGCTGTGGACTTTTACAACTGGAATTAACAATGAAGATTACCACAATTGGCCTAAACACCTACCTGAAAAAACCTGATGACTGGTTGTTAAAACTTGTCTTTATAGCATGAAAGCAAGAAAACATCATACTCAGTAACAAAACAGGCAAAGAAATATGTAAGTGAATTCCAAATGAAACAAATCCCGGAATTAGATGAACTGGAAACAAGCACAGAAAAAGCTAAGTGTAAGAAAACCCATGCTAAAACTGCTGTCTTAGATATTCTTACTGATAAGTGGCAAGAAAAACCTCTCAATGGCAAATACCCAAAGAGAGCTAATAATGCCAATGTTGATAAAGCCCTTACACATAAATGGTTAGTGTCTTCTGGCTTAAAATCAGAGACAGAAGGGTTTATCATAGCAGCCCAAGCCCAATGCCTACCTACAAAAAGCTACCAGACTAACATCTTAAAGAATGGCAGTAGCCCATCATGTCGTGTATGTAAACAACAAAATGTTATCTTCAAGTGCATTCTTCTTGTGCATACAGAGTATCTCAACAGGTATGACAGAGCAGCAAAATATATTCACTGGGTAATTTGCAAAGACTTGGACCTGCCCCCTGATAAAAACTGGTGGGAACACAAACTACTGCCAGTGCTTGAAAATAACCACATTTTACTTCTTTGTAACTTCACCATTCAAACTGAGAGAAAGACGGGTGCAAATAGGCCAGACATTATTATTGATGGCTTTAGTCAAAACTCATGCCTCCCCATCGATATGACTGTCCCAATCGATATAAATGTATCAATCAAGGTCTACCAAAAACTGAGCAAATATAAAGATCTTAAAATACAAATTGGCAAAATGTGGAACCTCAAGACTAAAACAATACCTGTTGTCATAGGTACCCTAGGAATGAAAGCAAAAGGGACTGATTACCACATAGCTCAGATACCAGGAAATCCAAAAATGGAAGAAATTCAAAAAATAGTGCTCATGGGAACTGCCTATATCCTACATAAAATATTGTCTATGTAATTCCAAAAATATTTCAATCTGTAAATAGTGTCAAAATACTTTTAAATGTACATAACAGCAAACACCTTTTACTCTTATCTTAACATCAGACTATCATCTTATAATCAAATTAATTTTAAAACGAACTACTAATCTACTTATGTTTTGACAGATATTCTCTAGAACAATACTCTGTGCAAAACCAAATATAAGGCACCCTAGTCATAACACTCACTTGAACTTCTAACTTGTTGTCTCTTGAGGTCTCTGGGTGAGACTTGGAGTCAACAAATACAAAGCAAAAGATAAACATATAATAATAATAATAATAACAATATTAATAATAATAACCATTTCTACTAAAGGCACAAGGCCTGAAATTTGTGGGGAGGGGTATAGTGGATTACATCAACCCCAGTACTTGACTGGTACTTAATCTCTCAACCTCAAAATGATGAAAGGTAAAGTCAATGTTGGTAGAATTTGAACTGAGAATGGAGCGGCAGGTGAAATACTGCTAATGCCAGCTTGCTGCCTTAATAATAATAATAATAACAATAAATACTACTAACACTATAACTATTACTATTATGATAGCACAGGAATTTGAGGCCCAACTACCACACATACCACTACCCCCACCCCTGCTACTGTTTGTGTTGCAGCAACCACTACTGCTACTACACATAAAAACAATAATATCAGTGATATCAGTGATGATAATAATAATAATGAAAGGAAATGGGTGGAACCTCCTCCTCCTCATTATGAGCTGATTAATGATACATCTAGTGACGGTGTCACAATAAAAACACTGGTAATTGCGCAACCTGATAATTGCTACCTCATATGAGTGACAATGACAGAAACAAAATATTATGAATAACGGTGATAATGAAACTGAAGCCAATGATGGTGACAGTGTTACACCCAGTAGGCTCAGAGATTCTGGTCCGGCTCCAGTCTGCCCATATCCAGACAGCGTAGATGGAGCAAGCAAATTAATGCTGTGGTCATGTAGTGCTACGACCTGAGCAGCCCAGTAGATGAAAGTGGTGCTCAAATTAGGAGTTACCGACAAAGTATGTATGATCATTAGAGGATTTTTCAACTCACTGAACAGAGACTATATGATCAAGCTAGAGCAATAAGGAAAAATTGTTGGTTCATAGAAGTAAAGCTTGAAGCTATCAAAAGATGGGTCATGGAATATAGCAGCAGAGATAACAGTGAAAATACAGCTCTTACTAATAAGAGTAATCCCATAGCATAGGAAAGGAGTAGGGTAGTCTCCTTGATGAAAGACATATAGACGATCTAAAAGAAGACAGTAAGACTAATGGTGACATGGTAGATGAACAAAAGGCAATCTACAACAGAATAAAGGCAAGACTACAGGAGAACGATAGTGACATTATTTGCAACCTTAAAAAGGTTGATTGATGGAAATTGAACCAAGAAATGTTAAATGAAATTCTGAAATACATCAGAACAAGCAACATCACAGAAACAAATAATTTGATCAAGGCAGCAAGTATTGTTGTAGCAGAAAATGTGGGTGTTGATGTCAAGGAAAAGAAACATAATGGGAGTGACAAAAGAAATTATCCATGGTGGAAAAGAAGAATCTAGGCAGGGCTAGAGATGCTCTCGAAGGAAATCTCTGTGTTAGACCAAAAAGAGAAAGGGGAATTTCAAAGCGAACAAAAATACAGGGCGCTGAAAAGGAAGTATAATATTGAAAGAAAGGGCCTGAAAGTAGTAGTGGAAGAACTGAAACAATGCTCCGTTGCAAAGAAAACAAAGATCGTAAGGTATGACTGAAGAATGAAGGGTTACCACCAGACTAGGTTATTCAGAGTAGATCAGAAGAAATTCTATAAAGAAATAAATGGAGAGTGTACAGATAAAACGTTGATACCAGATAACATTGAAAGTCAAAGGTTTTGGAGTGACATCTGGAGCAAAAACAAGGAGCACAAGAAGGATGCTGAATGGTTGCAAGAACTGAAACAAACAGTAGTCTGTCCAAAACAGGCAGAACTAGTCATTTCAGTTAAGGAAGTGAAGGAAATCAGCAAAAAAATGAGCAACTGGAAGGCCCTGGGACCAGATGGAGTTCAAGGCTACTGGATCAAAAGATTTGGTGAATGTCATGCATGAATAGCTGCACAACTCAACACCTTCTTAAATGCTGACCAATTAACACCAGAATGGTTGACATTAGGTAGGACAGTGCTGTGCCTGAAAAACTTCGAAAAGGCAATACAGTAGACAATTAAAGGCTGATATCCTGTTTGCCACTTATGTGGAAGTTATTAACTGGAATACTTGCAGAGTCAATGTATGAACACCTGGAAAAAAATGGAGTCCTGCCACATGAGCAGAAGGGTTGCAAGTGTAAGTGCAGAGGTAGCAAGGATCAACTCCTGATAGACAAAACTGTACTTAGAAATTGCAAGAGGAGGAAAAGTAACTTAGTCATGTCATGGATCGACTATCGTAAGGCGTACAATATGATCCCACATTCTTGGAATATGGAGTGTATGAACCTATTTGGTATTGCATCGAATGTTGAGCGATTGCTTGGAAAAGTATGGCGAATTGGAGGATGGACCTGACAGCATACAGAAGAAATTTAGGGACAGTAGAAATTAGGAGGGGTGTCTACCAAGGGGACTGCCTGTCCCCACTGATCTTTGTACTGTACTTGATACCACTAACACTGATTCTGAGGAAAGTAAAAGCTGAGTATGTATTCAAAAGCCGCCAACAAAAAGTCAAACATTTGTTATTCACGGATGTCCTCAAACTTTATGGTAAAGATGAAGCCCAAGTCAGTTCTCTCATTGATATGGTGTATACCTTCAGAGCTGATATCAGAATGAAGTTCAGACTGAGAAAGTGTAGCGTGTTAGTCTTGAAGAGAGGCAAAATCAAATGTATGGACGGGCTAATGATACCATCGGGGGAGGTTATGAAACAGATAGAAGAGACAGGCTATATGTAGTTGGAGATTTTGGAAATGGATAAATTGATGGAGAAAGAAATAACAGAAAAATTTAAGGTGGAGTACTTGCGCAGACTGAGACTGCTCCTTAAGTCGAAATTAAATGGACAGAATAAGATTGAAGCAACCAACACCTGGGCAGTTTCACTCCTTAGATATGGAGCAGGTGTAATCACATGGACAGTAGATGAACTAAACAGCTTAGACAGAAAGACAAGGAAGTTGCTAACTAGATATGGGTCACTCCACCCAAAAACGTGACACAGACAGACTGTATGTACCAAGAAAAAGAGAGGGAAGAGGACTTATTGGATGTGAACACAGCATTAGAGCAGAAGAAAACAACTTAGCATGGTATGTAAAAAATGCCACAGGACCGCTATTATTAAAAGTAAGAAGGTCAGGCTTGTGTAGGATAAAAGATTGCAAAGATAAAGCACTATACAACAAATTGAAAGCGAATGAAACTGAAAATAAGTGGGTAAAGAAAAGAATGCATGGTCAATTTCATAGGGATGTTGAAGATAAGACAGACAGAGAAAAAAGATGGCTGTGGATGACTAAAAGTGATTTAAAACCGGAAACAGAGGCTCTAATCTGTGCTGCCCAAGACCAAGCACTAAGAATAAACTACATAAAATACAGAATAGACAACACAGCAGAAAGTGATAAGTGCAGAATCTGTGGACAAAACGGTGAAACTGGATGGCATAATACCAGTCAATGTACGCCACCAACCCAGAAGGAATATAAGAGATGCCACGACAATATAGTCAGGCTTGTCCATTGGACACTCTACAACAAGTATGAACTTGACAGTGCAAAAAATTGGTATGACCACAAACCTGAAGGCATCGTCGAAAATAGAAATGCAAAAATCCTATGGGATTTTATGATTCAGTGTGACCATGAGATAGAGAATAGGAAGCCGGACATAGTCTTAATTGAGAAAGAAAACAAACTATGCTAGATCATAGATATAGAATGCCCAGCTGACAACAAGGTATGCAATGAGGAAGAAAGAAAAGTCAGGAGGTATGACAGGTTAGCTTGGGAAGTTAAGCAGTTGTGATCGATGAAAAAGGTAGCAGTAGTACCAATAATTGTCAGAGCCCTGAGAACAGTGAGCAAAAATCTCGAGAAATACGTGAAACAAATAGGAGCTGCAATAAGTGTGGTACACTTGCAAAAAACAGCACTGCTTAGAACCGCTTGAATACTCCGGAAGGTGCTCGAAAAATATGAGGTGTTACCTTAGTTCACTGATAGTGAACAGCTGACACTGTAGTACATCTCCAGTGTTAGAAGCTGTACAAAGGCAATAATAATATTGATGATATTTTAAAAACTGATTGACATAACTCCTCACAAAGATAAATAGACAATATGAAGAGTGTGCAATGCAATTGCAATAGTTATTTTATTGGTTTGAACAATATTTCAACAGCTTGCCTCTCTTGGTGAAGTTCAAAATGAAAAGTGACACACAAAATTTCATGTCAATTATTAGCATACAAAACTATATCATTACACCTAATATGAAATCAAATGGAACAGAAATTGAAGAAACTGAAAAGTAGTAGCCAAACAGAAAAGATCCTGGATCTGTTTCATCTAACTTCTTCTTTATGTTGGATGAAATAGAAAATAAACTGAAGCAGGTTAAATTCGTAGCTGTTCTTATAGATGAAACATTTGATGTATTGAACTATTCACAACTGTCAACTGTTTTATGTTATGTTACAAAAGATTGTGTTATTAACAAGCAATTTTTTGGTTTTCATGATCTTAATGCAAATTGTTCAGTAAATGCTTAATCTAAACTGTTTTTAAATGCATTGAAATTTGGAATTGTGAAAAATTAATTGCACAAACCTATTACGATACTGCTACAATGGCAGGACAATTATATAGACTGCAGTCAAAGGTAAGAGAGAAATATGAATGTACGATTTTTGTTCAGTGTTGTGCTCATGTCCTAAATTTAGTTTCCATAAGCATGCTCTGCTACAAGAGAATACAAAATATTTTTTTTTACAATAAATGAGCTAGGTACATTTTTTAAGAAATCACTCAAAAGGGCTAATTCATTAGATAACATTGTTAAAAAATGATTTCCAAAGCAACAGCAACCAGATGGAACTAGTCCTCATGTCTTATTATTACTATGAAAGGAAATTATAATTTCCTAATCAGCCTTTTTGAAGACATCATTGAAAAGCGCCAATACATGAAATTCTCAGAGCTTGAGTCACTCTGTTACCTCTGCCAAATATTAATAAATATATATATATATACATAAAGTAAAGACTATTTGCCAACATAATGTGGCTGCCCTGGATGGGATGATTGTTACTGTCATTTAGCCCCAAGAAACATTTCCAGCTGGCTACACGACACAATATCTGCGGACCGGTTTTTGGGTTGTTGCAATTTATCAGCAAAGAGTAGCTGCTTGGCTAGGTAGTGTTGCTGAATTCTCATTCGAAAATATATAATTTTCAAAGTGACACACAGTCACTGATCTAATAAATAGAAACATTATTATTTCTAAATCTCTCAAAGAGAGACATTCAGTAACAGTTCTTTAAAGTAAAGACAATTTGCCAACATAATGTGGCTGTCCTGGATTGGACGATTGTTATCGTTGTTTAGCCACAGGAAGCATCATTTCCAGCTGGCTATATGACAGTAACAATTGTCCCATCTAGGCCAACCACATTATGTTGGCAAATAGTCTTTACTCTAAAGAACTCCTGCTGAATATCTCTCTTTGAGAGATTTAGAAATACTGCTTATATACCAAAGAACTGAGGTATTTCAGAAGGACCAAAGAACTGAGGTATTTCAGATTGCAAGACAGTGTGTGAGAGAAAATTGTGATGTCATAGGGGAGAAATGTGTCTGCATTGATGATGGTGCACTTGCTTTTAATGATTCGGAAAAGAAAGAGGCTTGGAGAAGCCATTATGAAAGACTGCTGAATGTGGAAAATGAATGGGAGGAGGAGAGCCTGCCAAATGTTGATCCAGTAGAGGGACCAGCTATCCAAATAGACAGCTCCCTGGTAGATAAAACAATTAAGGGTATGAAGCCAGGAAAAGCCCCTGGTCCATCAGGAATCACAGCTGAGATGCTTAAATCATCTGGTGGTGTGAGCTATGGCCTAGTCACCCGCATTGTAAACCAGGTAGTTCATGATGGAGTCATACCCAATGACTGGAATAGCAGCACCATGGTCAACTGCTACAAGGGTAAAGGTAATGTTCTAGATAGAAATAACTACAGGAGTATCAAACTGCTGGATCAGGTGATGAAGGTCATGGAGAGGGTCATAGCCCATCTCATTAGGGAGAGAGTCTGCTTAAATGAGATGCAGTTTGGTATTGTGCCGGGTAGAAGCACCATTGATGCCATATTCCTGGTTCGACAACTGCAGGAGAAATACCTAGCTAAAGATAAACCCCTATACTTAGCTTTTGTGGACTTGGAGAAAGCCTTTGACAGGCTCCTCCGATCTCTTATCTCGTGGGCGATGCAGAAACGGAGATTGACGAATGGTTAATAAGGGCTGTACAGGCCCTATATAGAGAGGCCGTTAGTAAGGTTAGGATTGGCAATGAGCATAGTGAAGAATTCCGGGTAGGAGTCCATCAAGGTTCAGCCCTCAGTCCCCTGTTATTCATCATAGTCCTCCAGGCAATAACAGAGGAATTCAAAACAGGTTGCCCCTGGGAGCTCCTCTATGCTGATGACTTCGCCCTCATAGCAGAATCCCTACTGGAACTAGAAAAGAAATTCCGGGTGTGGAGGCAAGGTTTAGAATCAAAAGGCCTTAGAGTCAATGTAGCAAAGACCAAAGTTCTAGTAAGTGGGAAGGTGAACTCATCACACACACCCTCAAGTAGGTGGCCCTGCTTGATCTGTAGAAAAGGTGTAGGTAGAAACTCCATGAGATGTACCCAGTGTAAGCTATGGACACATAAGAGGTGTAGCAACATCAAAGGAAGATTAACAGGGAAGATAGCTTTCATGTGCGGCAGATACACAGGTGTAATAAATACCACAGATGCTCAGAAAACAGATTCCATCACACTCCAGGGAGAGAAACTAGAATTTGATAGCTTCCACTACTTAGGTGACCAAGTTAGTAGTGGGGGTGGATGCTTAGAGAGCGTTACCACTAGAATAAGAATAGCTTAGGCAAAGTTTAGAAAGCTTCTACCCCTACTGGTGATAAAGGACCTCTCACTCAGAGTGAAAGGTAGATTGTACGATGCATGTGTGCGAACTGCCATGCTTCACGACAGTGAAACATGGGCTGCAACTGCGGAGGACATGCGTAGGCTCGAAAGAAATGAAGCTAGCATAATCCGCTGGATGTGTAATGTCAGTGTGCACACACAACAAAGTGTAAGCACCCTGAGGGAAATGTTGGACATAAGAAGCATCAGACGTGGCATGCAAAAGAGACGTTTGCACTGGTATGGTCTTGTATTATGGATGGATGAGGAGAGATGTGTGAAGAAGTGCCACTCCCAAACAGTTGAAGGAATCCAGGGTAGAGGTAGACCCAGGAAGACATGGGATGAGGTGGTCAAGCCTGACGTTTGAACATTGGGCCTCAGAGAGGCAATGACGATAGACCGAAACCTCTGGAGATACGCTGTGACTGCAAAGACCAAACAAATAAAGTGAGTTCACGGCTGTATCCTACACCAGTTTCGCATAACAAGCCCCAGCCCATTCAAAAGTATTTGGATCATAAGATGACCTGTTGTGCTTACCTTGGATCTTAGGGCGACCTGCTGTGCTTGAGGAGACCTATTGAGTCAAGTACATCAACATCAAAATAAAAATAAAATGGAAATTGTAGTTGTGATACCCATGCCGG
>NC_068993.1:29110788-29114823 GCF_001194135.2 Octopus bimaculoides
TGTGCTTGAGGAGACCTATTGAGTCAAGTACATCAACATCAAAATAAAAATAAAATGGAAATTGTAGTTGTGATACCCATGCCGGTGGCACATAAAAAGCACCATCCGAACGTGGCCAATGCCAGTGTCGCCTTGACTGGCTTCCGTGCAGGTGGCACATAAAAAGCACCAATCATGGCTGCTGCCAGCCTCCTCTGGCACTTGTGCCAGTTGCATGTAAAAAGCACCCACTACACTCACAGAGTGGTTGGCGTTAGGAAGGGCATCCAGCTGTGGAAACACTGCCAGATCAGACTGGAGCCTGGTGCAGCCTCCTGGCTTCCCAGACCCTGGTCGAACCGTCCAACCCATGCTAGCATGGAAAACGGACATTAAACGATGATGATGATATATATATATATATATATATATATAAGCATATATATATATAGTATATTCTAAAGACAGTATGCATCTTTGTAACCCCCTTTTCCCACCCTCAATCCCCCACCACTACCATTTCATTTGAAATGTACATGAACTTTTTCCCCTGGTAACTCATTATGTACTCCACACAAGCTGTATTTATTCTTTTATATATGTCACTCCTGCCACCACATACTTGTATGCATGTGTGTATGAGAGCTGTGGACATCTATATGAGATCATCATTATCATCATCGTTTAACGTCCATTTTCCATGCTTGCATGGGTGGGGTGGTTTCACAAGAGCTGGCCAGGGAGAAGCCTGCATCAGACTTCTGTAACTGTTTTGGCAAGATTCTTACAGCTGGATGCCCTGCCTAACACGAACCACTCAGCAGAGTGGACTCAGTACTTTTTACAAGGCACAAGCACAGCTGAGGTCAGATTTGGCAAGGTTTTTACAGCTGGATGCTCTTCCGAACACCAACCACTTTACAGTCCTTTTAAATGGCACCTGCACTCACAGGGTCACCAAGTACAAAAAAAATTACTTTCAAGACGGTAGAGGGCATTGGAGGAGGTGATCTTATGTCAGATGATGTCTTGCTATTGAGGAAGTACTAGTTTACCCAGCCAGAGAGAGAGATCAGGAATGAAGACAGAAACAAGTGTGCCACTGCAAAGGAAATACATGGTTACCCAACCTGAAGGAAGTGCAGGAGAAGGAGAGAGAGAGAGAAGGAGATAGCAGGACAGAGATGGTTGCAAAATGCAGGGCATACTCATAAGGAACGGGGAGCAGAATATAAATGGGATGGTTAGAGTAAAGGAAGAGAGAGATGTAGATGGTGGCAAGTGCCAGGGCATACCCTTGAGGTGTGAATGCCATAATATAAGTGGCAGAACATTGTGAAGGAAGTGCAATTAAAGAGTGTGAGTGAATGGCAAAAAGCCTGGGTATGTATGGAGTCGGGGTGGGGGCTACCAGATAGCAATGATATAGAGGAACAGGTCCTTGAAGACAGGATTGGGGAGTGAGAGCTAGGTATGGTGTATAAAGGAGGAAATATGAGAAAGAGATGTGGAGATGTAGATTGGTTTATTGGGGTAGGGTGAGTGAAAAGTTTTTTTGTTACATGTGGGTGGAACACACAGGTTGGGGACTAGCAGATAGCAATAAGGGTATGAAGAAAGGGAAAGCTCCTGGATCATCAGGAAACACTGCAGGGATTCTCTGATAGAGAAGGAAACAGCCTAGTCACTCATGTAGCTAATTTGATTATCCAGGAAAATATCTCCAATGACTGGAGTAGTAGCATTATAGTCAGCTGCTACAAGGGTAAAGGAGATGCCTTTACAACCTGCTGAACCATGTTGTGAAAGTTACAGAGAGAGTTTTAGGCCAATTAATTAAGAATAGAATTAAAGTAGATGAGATGCAATTTGACTAGTGAGACGACTGCAGGAGAAGTATCTAACAAAAAGTAAACCATTGTACTTGGCATTCATGAACCTGGAGAAAGGTTTTGACGGAGTCCCTTGGTCTGTTATCTAGTGGGCTCTAAGGAAGTTAGGAGTAGACAAATGATTTGTTAGAGCTATACAAGCCATGTATAGGAGAGCTGTCAGTAGGGTAGGAATCGACCATGTGTACAGTGATGAATTTAGAGTAAAAGTAGGTCTTCTCTCTTATTCATGATAGTCCTCCGGGCCATAACAAAGCAATTTAAAACTGGCTACCCATGAGAACTACTATATGCTGATGACTTTACTCTTATACCAGAATCTGTAGCAAAATTGGGAAAGAAATTCTATGTATGGCAGCAAAACCTGGAATCAAAGAGCCTTAAAGTTAATCTAGTAAAGACCAAAGTTATTAGCAAGAAAGCTGATATGACTCTCTTTCTGTTAGGTAAATGGCCCAGCTCGATATGTAGGAAAGGTCCAAGCAATGAACATATAAGAGGTACAGTGGAATCACAGGTAAGTTAACAGAGTAAGTTGTCTTTGTATGTGACAGATATGCAAGAACAATAAGCACTAAGAAAATACGGGAATTAGACTATCTCAAATGCCCAGATGCTTCCCTTGAGGATGTAGATAGCTTCTGCAGTGAAGGAGGATGTTCCGGAAGTACTACTGATAGAATAAGAATAGGATGGAGGAAGTTCAGGGAGCTATTACCTCTGTTGGCAACAACAGGCTTCTCAGAGTAAAAGGCAGATTGTATAATGCTTGTGTACAAATGGTTATGCTCCTTGGTAGTGAGATGTGGGCCCTGAATGCAGAG
Organism: Octopus bimaculoides; assembly: GCF_001194135.2. Lineage (NCBI taxonomy): Eukaryota > Metazoa > Mollusca > Cephalopoda > Octopoda > Octopodidae > Octopus > Octopus bimaculoides. Next base: position 29,113,484 of record NC_068993.1, read on the forward strand.
AACATGCAGAGATTAGAGAGGAATGAATTAATATGCTTTGATGGATGTGCAACATCAATGTGCATGTATGACAAAGTGCAGATGTGCTGAGAGAAAAGTTGGGCATGAGAAGAATCAGATGTAACATGCAAGAGAAAATACTATGATGATTTGGACACGTGATGATATGAATGAAGACAATTATATAAAGAAGTACTGAGTGCTTAAAGTGGATGGCACTTGTGGGAGATGGAGACCCAGGAAAACATGAAATGAAGTAGTGAAGGCTGATCTCTCTTCAAAAGAGATGACAATGGACCGAGATGCTTGGCGATATGAGGTTCTTGAGAAGACTCACCCACCTCAGCAAAACTGGGTTCTGGAAGTGCAGTGTTCCACCCACACACAACATTAATTCACTGCTACCCCAATGAACAAACTATATTTCTTCTTCATGTACTATATTTGTTTCTGTCCATCCTCCACTCCCAGTTCAATGCTGTTCTGTTGTCTTTCTCCCCTATCCCCCTTCTACTTACAGTATCACTGTCATCCAGTTGCTCTCCTATATATACCCATATATATTCTCACAGTATTCCATATTCCTATATATATATATATATATATACCATATATATTCTCACAGTATTCTCCTTCCCCTCCCCTCCCCTCTTTGTACTCTTGTAAATTCCCTGCTCACACATCCTGTCCAATTCTTTACCGATCAATTTACATTCATCTCCTTCTACCTTGAAGTACAAGGTGATGAATGTAAATCACCACCATTTCTTTCTTCCTCCTCCCTATTGACTGGAATAACCATGTATCTCCTTTACAGTAAGATACCTGTTTTTGTCCTTGTATAATAGTTTAATCTTTTATCATCTGGCATATGACCACCACCCTTAATACTAGTTGTCCTCTCGGTTGAGGTATCTTTATGTTGTAAGTTACTTGGTTACCTCGCTGGTGCAACATAAAAAACAACCAGTACACTTTGCAAAGTGGTTGGCATCAAGAAGGGCATTCAGCTGTAGAAACCATGTCAAAGCAGATAGTATAGCTTTGTGCAGTTCTCTGGCTTTTCAGCACCTGTCAAATCATAAAACCCATGCTATCATGGAAGACACATTTTAGATGATCATGATGATTCGTGGCTGTGTGGTAAGTAGCTTGCTTACCAACCACATGGTTTCAGGTTCAGTCCCACTGCAAGGCACCTTGGGCAAGCATTTACTACTATAACCTTGGGCCGACCAAAGCCTTGTGAGTGGATTTGGTAGATGGAAAATGAAAGAAGCCTGTCGTATATATATATGTGTATGTGTGTGTATATATATATGTATGTAAGTATGTATGTA
>NC_068993.1:29115450-29116026 GCF_001194135.2 Octopus bimaculoides
GGCGTTAGAAAGGGCATCCAGCTGTAGAAACTCTGCCAAATCAGATTGGAGCCTGGTGTAGCCATCTGGTTTCACCAGTTCTCAGTCAAATCGTCCAACCCATGCTAGCATGGAAAGTGGACGTTAAACGATGATGATGATGATGATGATATATATATATATAGTTGAAAAATATTGTTATAGGTATAAAAATACCATAAACAATTATAGAAAAATGGAGGAGAAAAAGATGTTGAATCAAAATTAGATTTAATACAAAATAAGATTCAATACATACATATATATATTGAATCCTATTTTGTATTAACGGTAGTTTTCAACTACTATTTTCATATTCTTATTATTTGCTCTGGCTGCTTTTTATGAATATGATGAATCTGTATTAGAAATCATTCTGTCTCTCTTTTTGAACCTCTCAAAAAGTTTGAATTGTTTTGAACTTATTTTTTGAACTTATTTTTTCCCATATATATATATATATATATATATATATATATATATATATACACACATAAATATAAGATCCAAGGATGGAGGTGTGGGAAGAAAGTTAGCTTCAAGCAATCCATAGTGAAT
>NC_068993.1:29117076-29123493 GCF_001194135.2 Octopus bimaculoides
TGTGTGTGTGTGTGTGTGTGTGTGTGTGTGTGTGTGTGTGTGTGTGTGTGTGTGTGTGTGTGTGTGTGTGTATGTTTGTGTGTCTATTTGTCCCCCCCAGCATCGCTTGACAACCAATGTTGGTGTGCTTGCGTCCCTGTAACTTGGTGGTTCAGCAAAAGAGATCGATATAATAAGTACTAGGCCTACAAAGAATAAGCTCTGGGGTCAATTTGCTCGACTATAAAGGCAGTACTTCAGCATGGCCGCATCAAATGTAACAAGTAAAAGAGTAAAAGAGTATGTATGTATGCATGCATACATATATTTGCATACACACACAGAACACTCATACATATTACAAAATTACTTACCAAATGAATTTTCAGATCCGACATATTTTGTAAATCCAGTGATATTTTCATATAAATTTCGAACAATTTCATCTAATTCTGCCTCAACAGATTCTTCCAATGGAACATTATCATAAATACTAACACGTTTAGATCGGTCATTTTGTGAACCTGCACACAAATATTTTGAGCTGTCCTGTTTGGAATCATGTCCTAAACTGAAGCTTCCTGTCCTAAAATTTATTCCATGACCTTCTCCAGTTTCAATGTAGCCATTGTTTATAACTTTCGGAAAGCTTCCTGGTTTGTAGTCAGAAGGCAACATATAAACTTCAGTCAAATTGTTGGAGTTGTTATTTTTTACAGCATTTTTTGAAATGGAATGATTATCAGAATAGCTGTCCAGGGTCTGCGGCTGAAACAGTTCTGATTTCTGTTTTGATTGTGCAGTTGTTGTATGTAGATGAAGATCAGGGCTACTGGCTGAAGAAAAGTCCATTTGTGAGGTACACGCAGAAGATGAGCAAACAGTGGAATTTGACCGTGTCATCATGTGTTTGTTGTTCTTATCTAAATCAATACAATTCAGACGACGAATTGTCTCTTTCATGTTGTCTGTCTCCATAACAATTGGCCCACTGATCTGCAAGCAGTCCATCTGCTTCTTACTGCGCATGCTCCCACCATTTTTCTTGGTCCCAAAACGACTTGTTATAATTCTTGCTGGCCGAAAGCTTGAGGCTCGGCCTAGCTTAGGGCTCAGGAGTGCCTGCCCAACTATCGGCAGCTTTGCAGCCTGTAGTTCTGTGAGTATTTTATCACCTTCAGGTTCAGTAGAGGAATATGAAGATTCTGAGAAGTCTAATGATGCTACAGCAATCTGTTTAGTGTCATGATCAGTAGGTGCTGAGATTACCAAACTGTTTTCTAGATGGCTATAACTATCTTGGTCAGTTAGCAAGCTGTTGTGACTGCTACTGCTTTTAACAGGAGACATGGGTGGCACAGCATCAGATGGACGCTTCTGGTACAGTTGCAGACCCATGCGAGACCATCGCCGACTGCTCCTCTGATACTTCCATTTGTCACTGAGTGCACATTGCTCCTCTTCATCAGAATCATCACCCTGAAGAATAAGTAAAAGAAACAGGAATAAGATACATGTTATGGTATGTATATGTGTATGCATGCATCTGTAGGAATGGAGAGGGTATTCAAATAAATGCAAATATCTCAGTCAAAAGGCAACAGATAAACAATTCTTTCTTTTATAAACATTATCAAAAAAAGTAAGGCACACACACACACACACACACAAAACACTGAATTAACTGGACTATCAGATGTTGCTATACACAGCTGGTCGCAATGCACTTCCTTACATTGTTGAAGTCTTCGAATGATGCCTACCCACTAGATAGAATGCCAGTTCAGCGCCGGGTTACTCATTTACAGTCGAGTGGGCTGAAGCAGTGTAAAATCAAGTGTTTTGCTCATGAACACAATGCACTGCTGGTCTTGGAATCAAAACCATGATAGCAAGATTGAGTGCAACACCTCAAACACTGTGTCATATCCTTAGTAATGATGATGATGATATATACATACACATGCATAACACATTGACTCAGCTCCAGATTATTTGAAGTTTCATGGATGCAGAATGCATCTACATCATCAGATGTTCAGTCATAGTTGAGAGAATTTAAAAGAAATGTAAAATGGCTTCAACTAAAAATCATTTTTAGACCTCCATTGGTCAGTTCAGGTCATGTAGGTGTTTTTATTATTTTAGCAACAGTAATTCTTTCATTGCATGTTCTATGTTGCAGAGCAGACAGGATATTGGTGTAGTTTGAAATTATGTAGGGTATGACATTTTAATGACATCAGTTCTTTCATTGCATGCTCCCCTTGGTAGAGTAGAGACAGTTAATTGGCAGTTTTTTGGGCTGTTGTTTTTTTTGTCAAGTGAGACATTACAGTAACAACAATTACCATATGGAGAAGTAACTGATTTGATGTAACTTGTTACATATGAGTTTACATGACAAATATGGCTGCCAGATAAGTTCTAATCTCTCTGTGAGCAGAAGGGGTTATATACCCTGCCATTGTGTATGCACCAACCAGGTCTAGGATCATATTTACAGGTTATTAATGGCCACTGGTTTCATGTTCATTAATACAGTATATCTCTGATGGCAACAATAGTTTACCTATTGATGAAGAGGCAGGATTGGCAATCATGAAGTCAAGGTGAGTAAGGAGGAAACCTGTCAAGAATGCTATACGTGATGTTAGAAAAGTAATTTCTATGGTCCAAGAGTCTCCAGATAAGAGGGACAGAAAGGTGGAATTTTCCCTGTTCCTACCTTTGAAGGAGTGCATATATTGCATGGATCTTTCCTTAAGATGATTAGTTATCATGCTCTTGTAGTGCATTGTGATGCTATTGAGTGATGTGAAAGTAGTCTAATAGACCACAGCTGTTGAGAGGCAGTGGGATTTTGATAATTACAGGTTGGAGTGTTAGGTAGTATATGTTTGCAGTTGTGGCATGCATTGCTGGAAGTGATATTATATAAGCCTGAAAAGCTAACCTTGAAGTTATGAGAATTAAAAAGTTTATGGTATCTATAGCCCACATACAATGTCTGGGTATATAACCTCTGCTGCCAATACACTGGTTGTAGCCTACTATCACCCAGTAGCCATACTTGTCACACAAGCTATGTAATCTGACACCGCTCAACTTGTTATCTCTCTACATGGTAACTATTATCATTGTAATGTCACATCTAACATAATTCTCATTAACTGATGCTAACGCCATGTCTCTATTCTACCATATGGAGAATACAACAAAAGAATTGATGTTACAGAAATGCTGTATCCTACAGAATACTAACAAACTGATGCTAACCAACTGACCCTATTTTAACTATTTTAGCAGTATCAATTCTTTCATTGCATGCTCCACTAAGTGTTTCTAGACAAGCAAAGAGATACACTGGAGTCCCTATATACACAACAACATTATACATAGATTAGTATTGGGTCTCTAGACTTGTGGAGCATCTGGACACAAGGTAGCACTGATTATACTCTATTTACAACATGTTATAATTACCCTCTTTACTTTTTCTTTGGTGAAGGCTCATGGGCAAAAGGTTAGGGTGTTGCATTCAGGGTTGCAAGATATTTCAGTTCTTGAACCAGGCAGCAAAACCTCTTTTATTTCATGTTGCTCCAGTTCACCCACTGGTAAATGAATAACTCCACAATGGATTGGCATTTCGGTCATTTGTACACCATGGAAACTGGGTAACCGGCTCTATGAGTCCATGAACTTGAGACAGTATTTAACTCACAAAAATATTTTGACTTGTTTTTATTATTTATTAAAACAAATTGACATCATCATCATCATTACCACCACCACCACCACCATTATACATTATACATACTTACTTGTACTTTAAGAGTTGAAGGATGATAATGATGATGATGATGATGATGATGATGATGATGATGATTATGATTATTATTATTATTATTATTATTATTATTATTATTATTATTATTCCTAAAAGACTGAAAGAAATTGGAATTAAAACTTGCATTGCTGAACTGCAGAAAAGTACTATTCTATATTCTGCAAGAATCCTAAGAAAGATTCTTGAGATTTGAACCTCAAGATAAAATACCTGCAAACTACATTAGCATGCTCTGGTGAAATAATATAATTAGTGCTGAGGAGTTCAGAATTGAAAGTAGAGATTGAAAGCTTCATACTGGCAGCACAAGATCAAAGCTTGTTGACTAGAAATTACCAAGCTAATGTTCTTCAAAAGGGTGCTGATCCAGATGCAAATTCTGCACCACATTTGATGAAATAATAGACCATCTTATTTCAGACTGTTTTGTGCTAATATCAAATGAATATTAAAATTACCATGATAGGGTAGGACAGTATTTTTACATTGGAAAGTATGTAAGCACTAAAAAGGTGCTAGCTGTGTCCCAGCAAGTGATTGTATTACACATACAAATTAAAATAATAATGATAATAATTAGAAACAAAGTGTGGAAGACTACTGCATGTAGTAAAGCAACATAAGAAAGAGAAAACGCTTTTCACTACACACAAGGAGGCAACAAAATACAAAATAGAAGCAAACTGCACAGATACACTTACCTTACATGACAACATAGCAGAAATGGTCAGAGAGGCAAAAAAACAACATGAAAACTGAATTATAAAAGATACTGAAGAAGAAATGCAGAGAAAAATCACTTTGTGGCCAGTACCCTACAAGGCTTGACAGAGAGGAGATGAGTCTAAGTAAAAGCCAACAATGACTCAAAAGCTCTGGACTAAAAGCTGAAACAGAAGGACTGATTCTCAACATAATGAAAACAGGCCTCAACACCAAATGCAGAATGTGCAACCAGCACAAAAAGACAGTTGACCATATCATCTCGGGCTGACCAGTCCTTGCCAAGTCTGAATATATATACAAACAACAGAGTAAGGAGTTATATCCACTGGACAATATGCCAACATTACAACTGTACCTTGCTTGGCACATGCTTATACCACCTGTTGTCAGTTTTATCATCATAATCATCATCATTATTTAAAGTGAGCATGGAAAACAGATGTTAAATGATGATGATGATGATGATGATGATGATGATGATAAAACTGAGAAGAGGTGGTATAAGCATGTGCCAAGCAAGATACAAGACAACGACCAAGCCACAATCATCAGGGATATGCCTGTTCAAACTGACAAAGAAATAAAAGCTAATCATCCAGATATATAGTCATGGATTGGGGAAAAAACATCTACTTACTGATAGACATTGCAGTCCTTTCTGATCAAAATATTGTCAAAAAAGAAGTGGAGAAACTTTCAAAGTACAAATACCTCGAAATTGAAGTATTCAAAATGTGAAGCATGAAGGTAAAAACAATACCAATAATAGTCAGAGAACTGGGCATGATAAAAGAACATATAAACAAAAATGTAGAAGCTGTACCTGGATCCTCAACACTACACACTGTCCAAAAAATAGCCTAGCTGGGAACACCCACATCCTACAAAAGACACTATCAATTCAATAAAACAACCTAAACAAAACAACCCACAAACACAAGACACACTCTATACAGCATTTTCCCAGTGAAATAAATTTTCACCAGCAAGCCAAAACACCAAAGCATTACACACTCAATACATAATAGAATCAGTAATACAACAAAAGACTGCACCACACCTCAAGAGAAAAAAACAAAAAAACTAACACAGTACAGTATTGGGAAGAGTTTGCACACTCCAAACAGCAGAAAAGAACACACAGTGCTGCACACACCTCAGCAACACGGAGGTGTAGAAATTTGCCTCAATCTACCAAATATTGAACAGTTATATAATAATAATGCCCTGATGCAGTATCAGACAGTGGCTCCCATGGCAACTGATTGGAAGTGTTATTATGTACATTGTTTTGTCTTGGTATAAAAGATAGGCTACAGCAAATATTCTGTTCAATACCACAGATTTACTTGTCAGTTGTCTGACCCTAACCAGTTGAGCATGTCCCTTAGTGGCTGACGATATGTGCATCTCTGATCACGAGCAGAAGTAGTGGGGGAGCATCATAGCCATGTGTTGAGAGGAACTATTTGGGGTTTGGATGATTCACCTTTTGAAACATGGGTGTTTTGTTCAACATCCTTAAACAACCCCTATTCAGGGACCTTTTGACTGGGATGGGCTACTCAGCCTGAAAAAAATTCTAATTGGGCCCCACCTGTAAGATCATGCGCTGTTTATCTTGATATGAGATCACTAAGTCATGCACATATGGTTGTGGTGCATGTGCCTGGTGTATCCTTATCAGATGGGCAGTCATGATGGATATACTGAGCTTTGTATATTTTACTCCAGTGTTACTTTGATGGCATGCACTGCTCCTTCATTCAACAACAACAACAACATAATAATAATAATAATAATAATAATAATAATAATAATAATAATAATAATAATAATAATAATAATAATAATAATAA
>NC_068993.1:29124380-29127397 GCF_001194135.2 Octopus bimaculoides
TCGAATGTGGAATCTAAAAACAGAAACAATTCCTATCATAGTAGGTGCCTTAGGTATAATAAAAAAAATATTCAGACAAATACATAACAAAAACACCAGGACTTACAAATATATATAACATACAAAAAATTGCACTACTGGGCACTGCACACATCCTACGCAAAACACTTTCAATACAGTAACCATAAGAACACCACAGCAAACCACAGCACATACCCAAGGCGCACAGAGCTGCGCTCGGTAGTGAAGTGAAAGCACGTTATAAAAATAAAACTACTGAACAATAATAATAATATTAATTATAATTATCTATAATTATAATTAATAACTAGTGTACCTGTGTTGTCAGAAATAATGGCATGAAAATTATACAGAAAATAAAATTAAAAGGTTATAATCTTTATCTTAATAACTGTTTCAACACAATGTTTCTAGCGAAAATCCTACCACCAATGAGTTCACCTTGTTGGATGGTTTTTTACATAAATTTTAATATTATTTCTGCTTGTACTTCTACTCAACGCAACATAAAATTGTCCATGGCTGAATACTGGTGATGGTAGAATGATGCCAACATTATTGAAGCTCTGCCCTTGTGATTTGTTATTAGTAATTTCGAATGATGGGATAACAGGAAACTGTCATCTACTCATACTAAAGGGAAGGGTTGTCTCACTGGAATGGAGGTTGATGCATGGAATAAAGGCCTCCTCTCCTTTCTTACTTCCACTAAGTATTTTTCCATGAATGAAAAAAATCCTTGCTGGACAGCACTAAGATCCAGATCCCATTGAGTAAACCTCTCATTGGGTTCAGGTTCCTTAGCAACATGACTATCGAATGCCTCTTCAAGTTCAGTATATGAGGTGACATCACAGAAACCGCCAGTGAATTTTAAAACTACACTGGATAATGTATAACAGCTTCATTATTTCCTTCAACAAAGGTGTCAATGCTTCTGCAGATTGTTGCCTCACCAGGCAATAATGACATTAAGTCAGTGCTTATGTGAAGACAATCTTTGCTTTTAGGTGTCAAAATGATTGTCGATGACACTCTTTCAACTGCCTTATCATTGTCTAGTAATAATTCTTCCCCCAAAACTTCTTTAACAATGTTATTTGCAGATACAATGTTCTGGGGAATTTCCATGAGGTTTTCTTCCAGCCCTTCATTGTTGGAGAGGGTTCCATTTCCAACTTCTAAGAGTCACATGTTGAAGTCATCTTGTCCGGCCATGCACATATTTTCTGTCAAACTGAATTTTGTTATAAAATGCCAGAGAGGAGATTGCTTGATTGCGGACTTAATTATTGCTGCATTGGATCCTCTTGGGATGATAGGTGCAGTTTGTCTGAAGACTCTGCCAAGTAGCAGCACTTTTCTGGGTAAATTCATTATCTACCTCAGCAGCAGACCAATGGCTCTCAGAGCATTGCATGATAACATTGATGCTTCATCAATAATTAAAAGGTGAGCCTGCTTTAATTTTTCAGATGACTCTGAAGGGATTATCATGTGAGAGGTGGAACTATCATACAATGGGACAGGTAGCTTGAGTCCACTGTGAACAGTCCTTCCATCAATAAGCAAATCAGCAGCTATGCTTGTAGTAGCATAGGAGAGGACCCACTTGCTTTGCCTTGTTAGAAAAGCTATCAATGTATTGTACAGGTAGGTCTTTCCTGTACCTCCAGGGCCATCAAGGAAAAAGAATCTACTTTGTCTTTCATCATCATTGATTGTTGCAGTAATGTGTTCATAGAGTTGGTGTTGAGCCTCAGTGAAGGATGCAATGCACCGCTCAATATCAATTTCTTTAACATTGTTCCTTTAACATTGTTCTTTTTCAGCAGTTACTTCATGAAAAGCTGCTGCTTGCTCTTCTGTTTCATCTTGGCGCCTTTGTGATGCACTTATTCTTAGATTTTTCTCCGCTCAGCTGCTTGCTGTTCTGTTTCATCTTGGTACTCTTGTGCTGCTCTCTGTTTTTGTATATCTCTCCTTTGTGCAATAATGTTCTCCTTTTCATTTTGCTGTCTTTGAGCCTGTCATCTTGCATCTTTTCTTTCTCTTGTTTTATTTCTTGTGATTGATTTAATAATATATTTTTTAATCTTCTTGCATCCAGTTCTTCCTGAGTGAGACTAGCTGATCTTTGCCTTTGTCTCTCTCTGGCTAACAGTCGCCTTCTGTCTGTTTCATTCTCCATAGCAGAACAAAAGAGTATCAGTGAAGGTGGCGAGCTGGCAGAAACATTAGCACGCCGGGTGAAATGCTTAGCGGTATTTCATCTGCCGTTACGTTCTGAGTTCAAATTCTGCCGAGGTCGACTTTGCCTTTCATCCTTTCGGGGTTGATAAATTAAGTACCAGTTATGCACTGGGGTTGATGAATTGACTTAATACTTTCGTCTGTCCTTGTTTGTTCCCTCTATGTTTAGCCCCTTGTGGGCAATAAAGAAATAAGAAAAAAGAGTATCAGTGAATGGATAACAAACACTATATACTGTAAATAAGTTATGAGAGTACAGATGACTAAAAATATCAGTGAACTGATAACAAACACAGTGATGGTAAAGAATATGCATACCCAGTGTTTAGGGTTAGTGTCTAGGGTTAGGGTTACACTGAAAACAGATGGTGTGCATATTTTTTACCTCTACCAACAAACACTATATACTGTAAATAAGTTATGGGATTACTGATAACTAAGATTATCAGTGAACTGATAACAAATACTATATACTGTAAATATACACACACACATTGGAACCAAAATATTAGAGAAAATGATCTACGTAAACTGTAAACAAAACATTTCGCCCGTTTAATGAGGAGCCTTTGCAGTCAACACTCTCTTTGCTACTTCCTCTCTCTCTCATTGCAGTTACTTTCTCTGACTCCCTTGCAGTCATGGCCATTACTCTCACTACTTTTCCTGCACTGAATTACTATTTTCTCTCCTCTCCCTTCATTTATACTACTTTTTCTCTTACTTCCACCAACTGCATGATT
>NC_068993.1:29127464-29143659 GCF_001194135.2 Octopus bimaculoides
GAAACAATTTCAACTGCAGTGTAGAAGGAGTTTATAAGCCATTTAAAAACACACAAAAACCATTAGATTCACTTCGGATGCTGCACAGAATTTTGTCAGTGAACAGGTCGTGGTTTCAAAGCGACGAAAACATTTTGACAAATTAAATTTAAATGTTAGAGTGAATTTAACAGATTTTGTGTGTTTTTAAATGGCTTATAAACACCTTCCACGCTGTAATTGTTTATATATATACACACACACACGGAAATATATAAAAACACAACGCTCATTATTATATTAGGAGATATCACAAATGGAGAACCCCAGGACTGAACCGGCTGAATTGTTTGACAGAAGTACACCAAAAATTTTGTTGCATCCCTAACTGATGTCATCCAAAACCCAGAGCAAATACCTGTCTGGCTGACTGAAGGAACAATATACCGTCTACCAACAACTGAAGACATGAAAAATCCAAAGTACTACCAACCAATTACATAACCCAACACCACCTACAAGATCTTCATAGCCATACTAACTGAAAGAATATACACTTTCCTGGAACAGAACTCTATCCTTCCACTACCTCAAAAAGGTTGTAAAAGGAATTCTTATGGATGCAAAGATCAATTACTCATAAATAAAATGATTGTAGAGAATTGCTGGAGCAATAAGAATAACCTGAGTATGTCATGGATAGACTACAGGAAAGTGTTTGATAGTGTTGCACATAATTAGCTACTCAAAGCCCTTGAGATATACAAGATCTCTCCTGTAGTCTCCAAGTTCTTACTAGGTAGCATACCCAAGTGGAATACATGTCTCCTTCTAAACCATAGTAATGAGATGAGCCGCAATATCAAATGAGGCATCTTTCAAGGTGACTCCCTCTCCTCATTACTCTTTTGCATGACACTGATCTCACTCTCACACGAACTGAGTAACACCAAGTATGGGTTCAAAATGTATAATATTATAAATCATCTGTTTTATATGGACGATCTGAAGCTGTTTACTAGAAATGATGAAGAGCTAGTAGGACTGTTAACAACTGTTAAAGAGTTCAGCAATGACATCAGGATGAATTTCGGCCTTGATAAGTGTGCTAAAGCAACTTTTGTAAAAGGAAAACCCAAGCAAATAGCTTCTATTAAATTAGATACCAACACTACCATCAAGGAGCTTGACTCACAAGGAAGCTATAAATACCCAGGGATAAACAAAGGAGACAGTATACAACATGCTATTATGAAGGAAAAAATAAGAAAGGAGTATTACAGGAGAGTAAGACTCATACTAAAAACTGAACTCAACTCCAAAAATTGTATTGAAGCCATTAACACCCTGGCACTTCCAATACAGTTTTGACATAATTAACTGGAATCTTACAGACCTCCAATGCCTGGACAGGAAGACAAGAAAACTATTAACATCTAAGAACATGCACCACCCAAAAGCAGACGTTGATCATCTGTACCTACCTAGAAGTAATGGGGGTAGAAGAATGATGCAAGTAGAACTATGTTATAAGACCTCCACAATAGCAATGAACAAGTACTTATCTAGTACAGAGGACTGGATGCTGTGGCTTGTGTGCAAACATGAAAGCAGCAAAAAATCACATTCTATTGTCAAGGAAGCTTGCAAATTCGCATGGGAACTTGGCATTAACCCTGAATTAGATGAAGAACCTGAAACTACTTCCATGAAAAAAACGAAACAAATCAAACAGATTGCAAAAAAGAACAGGCAGAAACAAATTGAGGAGTGGTGGAGCCAGAAGCCTCTGCATGAACAGTGTATACTTTGAAGCCGAAATGCTGATGTAGACCAAGCAACAATCTATCAGTGGCTGAGAAGCTCAGGACTGAAAGCAGACACTGAAGGTTTTGTGTTGGCGGCACAAGACCAAAGCTTGCTCATGAAAAACTACCAGGCTATCATTCATCAACACGGTTCTGACCCTAAATGCAGATTCTGTGATATATTTGAGGAAACAATGGACCATCTTGTCTCAGGATGTCCTATGCTGACACCAAACAAATACAGAAATTGCCTTGATAGGATAGGACAGTATCTACATTGGAAAATATGTCAACACTACAAAATCAACTCTCCTGCTTCCTGGTATGAACATCATCCTGAGCCAGTCATTGAAGGTAAAAATGTCACTATCCTTTGGGATTTTCCAGTCAACACCAACAGAACAATCCAGGCTAATCAACCAGACATAGTCATTAAAGATAGAGAAGAAAATACTTGTAGTCTAATAGATGTAAGTGTTCCCACTGATAAAAATATATCAATAAAGGAATTTGATAAATGAAGCAAATATAAGGACCTGGAAATTGAAATACAAAAAATGTGGTACCCTAAAGTGAGAACTGTTCCTGTTATTGTGGTGCCTTTGGTATAATAAGAAAGGGATGTCAGAAATATTTAGATGACATCCCAGGAAAACCATGTCTCAGAGAAATCCAAAAGATTGTGCTGACAAGTACTGTCCACATCCTTAGAAAAACCCTATCAATTATGTATTGTATTACAAGATATTTCGCTACTGCCCCTGCCACTTGCCCTCCCAAAGCTTTCCGTCATACTGTAATATCTCTCATCCTTCACTCACCCTAGGACGCTGACTGTGTCTCGGCAAGTGATCGTAACAAACATGCAGGTTAAAAGTAAATAGTAATAGTAGTAGTAGTAGTAGTAGTAGTAGTAGTTGTTGTTATTATAATCCTTTCTTCTATACACACAGGGACTGAAATTTTGTGACGGGGCTAGTAAATTACATTGACCCCCCCAGTACTTACTGGTACTCATTTCAATGATACCAAAAGGACAAAAGGCAAAGATGACCACTGCAGAATTTGAACTAGAAATGTAAAGATGGATAAAAGCATTTTATCTGGCTTGCTAACAATTCTGCCAAATCATTACTTTAATAATAATAATAATGTTTTCGCATTTTGGCATAAGGCTAGGAATTCTGAGGGAGGTCATAAGTCAATTACATTGACCCCAGTGTTCAAACTGGTTCTTATGTTATTGATCCTCAAAGGATGAAAGGCAAAGTCAATCTCGGCAGAATGTAAGGATGGACAAAATGCTGCTAAGCATTTTGCCTGGTATGTTAATGGTTCCGCCAGCTTTCCACCTGAATTTAATAATAAAAATGGTCACTCCCATTAATTTCAATGTATGAATTTTTGAAGGTAAGGATTAAAAAAAAAAGGAAAGTTTTAAAAATAAAAGAAGTTAGATCTATTTGTGATGGATATGTGAATGTAATTTGAGTCCAAGTATGGATTTTGCTATGAAGTCACAAAGGGGACAATGAGATTTTGATTTTGATTGGGATTGGACAAATGTGTCTATTATTGCAGGATATAATTCTTTTATTGTTCTGTTTCTTTAACTCTAATTGTTTAGATGCATTGTGACACATTTTACACCACTCAGATCAATCCAGGTAATAACTTTCCTAAGATATAAGAATTTTAGTGGTTGTTTCAACTTATCCTTATACCTAAGGAGGGAATTTTCCTTTACTGTGGAATTTCTGTATTTGTTGGCCATACAAAAGAATTTTTGAATGTAATTATCTTGCATTTGAACGACATGTTTTGCCCATCTGCACTGAATTCTTGACAGAATTTTATGTCGCAGATATTGCACAGACAGTACATAGGAAAGGTTCCAAGTTTCTTTATGTCTGTAGTAGAGAGTCCATGCTTCTGCCCTGTACAAAAGTGGGCTCAAAAGATTTGTATTCACTTATTTTAGTTTTTAAACTAACATCAACATCCCATAAATGATGAGAAATTTTTCCAAAAGCACTTGATGCCTTAGATATTCTGATTTTGTTATCAAGATTACTCTTACAGTTTATTGTACTTCCAAGATATTTAAATGATCTGACCTATTTGAGTGGCTTATTGTCAATCATCACATTTGAATCTTGAGTATGTTCTGTCCCAGGCTTTGTTTGGGATAAAATTTTCCAAAGTGTCTCATGATTCCCCATATGAATGGGTTTGATCAAGTTAACAAAGATTATGTACAATTCAGTATTTTGCTCATGTGCTTTCTCTTTAACTTGCCTAAGGGCAAAAATCAAGTCAACTGTTATGCATAACAAACTTGTTCTCCTGTGATTATTACATACACTCTTTTTCCCTTTGTTTCTGTGCAAGTGTGTTACAATAATGCAAGGGAAGATCTTCACTGGTCCTTATCCTAATACTGCTAATGAAATCCCTTGTTTAGGTAAAAGAAAATATTAAATAACTATATAAGAGGAGGATATTAATGAAGCTAGAAACATCACAGAAACCAGTTAAAACCACCTGAACAAGCAAGTTTTGAAATTCTACTTAATGAATTGAATAAGAAAGAGTAGGGATAAAGAATTTTAGCTATTTAGAACAAGAATAGGCATGTTCACAGTGACAAAACAGAAACTTGTAGTGCACACAAGCTCTTTAAAGCATTATGGCTAGCTATTGAACCTGAAATTTTAAGAAATTAAATAGGAAATATAAAACCCACTGGAAGATAATGGTGAAGATAAAGGTATTGCAAGTGCTAAATTATCACAATGAAAAAAGTGCTGAGTTAGATAGACTGACTTGAATGAAATGAAATAAAATCTTCAGAGAGCCTGACAGAATGATGATAAAGAATAAAAATACACAAAGAATTTTACAATACTATAGGATATGTGCTACTTACTTCTCTTCTGATGGTAAATAATCTATACAAGACAGGTAAATTGAGAACAGACAGACTTGGTGGAAAAGATGGAGAGAAGAGAACATCAAGAGCTTGAGATAGGAGGTGGGTTAAAGTACTGCTCCTTAAAGAAGGTGCATTAAGAAAAGAGACATTAAAACACCAGAAATAAAATACAATGTGAAGAAAGAAAAGAGAAGAATAAAAATTTTTAAATATGCATAAAATGTGCTTCCAAATATTTGTAGATATTCATCATGCATTTTCTTCTTGTGGAAACACATTTTACACAAATTTAAAAGACAACTGGAAAAGATATTCTAGACCATAGGCCCACCACCCACCGGGCCACAAAGAAATAAGCAGGGTTTTCTGCAGTGACAATAACCAAAACAAAATTATGAAGTAGACTAGACATAAGGAACACTTAGAGTGTCATTGACTCCCAAATGGGACTGTCTAGTTGCAGGAAAACAAGCTCAGGGCTCCCACTGATTCTACATTATGGTGAGTTGATATTGATGTGATGATAATGCAATAGATATTAGTTCGGGGAAACTAAGAACGCAAGTGTGTGGTCAGGCTGGAGCCCAGACACGGAGTCAAAAGATTATACTTTTTTTCTTCCCTTTCATAAATTGCTCTTTATTGAAATGTACTTAAATTACACATATGTGTCACTATCGGTCTGCTGAAAGAGTGTCTGACATGAAACTAGTCTGTGGTATAAAAAAGGTCAGAGACCACTGTTCTAAATGATAGTTTCATTTTATACATAATCTTAATAAATTTACGGAATTAAAAAAATCATATTAATGGCATACACTACAATATAAAATTCATGTTGGGTTTTGATTAGAAGAAACAACTACTTTCAGACATTTTGCTTATGCAAGCAGAGAGAAGACAGAAAAGCACATCTACTATACATCCCTGGATTAAAAGCAGTATCTTCTTTTCACATCCTGTCATTCTAAACATCACTAAATTTGCATAAGTTGGGGCAACTTTAGTACCCATCAGAGTTCCTGATATCATTATATTGCATCACTGAATAAGAAATAACTGTTTGTTAATATGAATCTAAGCTAGTGAATAATGAAGTCTTTCAATGCATTCTGGTAACTTAAACTAGTATGCATCAAACTAATCTTTAATTGCAATGTTTTTATAGTCATGGGAAAAATTAATGTATAAATTAACAACATCAAAGGAAACAATAATTGCATTTTGGCTCACTGTTATTGGTGATTAAATATATCTAGATCATCTCACAAAATACTGTACATGTTTTAAGTAGGACTTCAATTACTAACTGTGTATTTCACAGGAAAGACCTGCAATAATTAGCCTTAGTTTCAAATCATCTGAAGATAGTATTTTGATGGTATTTTAGGAGATGGTTTTAAAGTTTTTGCATGTCTATAGTTGTCTACCTTTTTTACACTATTATTTTCTAACATTTTAAGTACAATTTCTTTATAAAAATTTGTACCGATGACAACATCAGCATTGCCTTTATTAGCTTCTTCAACTGAAATGTCAAAGTTGTTTTGGAGGTCATTTAAATTTTTCCTTTCTAGTTTTGAGTTCTTTCGCAAATGTACATGTTCTTCCTAGCAGTGTCAAAATATATATTTTTTTTTATGAATCAGGATCAACACAAATAAGTACAAAATGTCCAAGTTAAGTGAAATATGAGATATATATCAAAATTGGTTAATTCACTGGCATGAAAACCGGGATGTGATGACTCAGGACAAATTCACACAGTCAATAACAAATAAAGTCTGTAGTTCACATCACCAATAAAATATAATGTACTGAATTGTTTATTCATGAAGCAAAGAAAATAAGTTCATTGTTACTTAGTCCTGAAGACCACATGCTTACATTTCAGTATGTGGTGATGATGGTGAGTGCACACATGCAATGCAAAACAAGGGAATATTCAGAGGTGAGCAAATGTATGTTCCCATAAATTTGTGTGTGTGAGTGAGAAGAGAGAGAGAGAGAGAGAGAGAGAGAGAGAGAGAGAGAGAGAGAGAGAGAGAGAGAGAGAGAGAGAGAGAGAGAGAGAGAGAGAGAAAGAGAGAGAGAGAAAGAGAGAGAGAGAGAGAGAGATTATGTCAGTGCACGTGTGTGAAAAGAATATTTGAGCTTTTTATCAAAAAAAATCCATTAGTTCCATGTAGCTATTTTCACTTGATTGAGAGAAAGTAAATGGTAAAAGACAAAAACAGAGAGTGTAAGTAAGAGATTAAGTCTCAGATAGTTGTTAGTGGTGCCTTTTATGTGATACTTAACTCTTTCATCACCAACTCAGCTGAAACTGGCTCTGGCTCTGTAGGAGAAATGTCCTGCTTTCATAAGTTTTAAATTAAAATCTTCTGCCAAACCTTAGTCACAATTTATGCTTCTAACACTAGCTTAATGCTAACTAAGTTATTTTACTAAATTCTTTGTTATATTTAAAATAAGCGAAAGAAACACAGAGCATCTCAAAACAAATATGGTAACAAAAGGGTAACAATTTTAATGAGTTATCTAAGAGTTGAGTTGAATTGTGCAAGTTCTGCAGTCGCCGATTCTCATGTTGTCTTGCAAACAATTCG
The DNA here is from genome assembly GCF_001194135.2 of Octopus bimaculoides. Taxonomy (NCBI): domain Eukaryota; kingdom Metazoa; phylum Mollusca; class Cephalopoda; order Octopoda; family Octopodidae; genus Octopus; species Octopus bimaculoides. The sequence continues at coordinate 29,134,796 of NC_068993.1, forward strand.
CACATGCAAGTGTTACCAGTCGAGAACTCCACATACCGGAAGCCAGCAAGTGTATGGGGTCATCAGGAGAGAATGCGCGCCTACCTCTTGACGGCATCAATGCACACGAGCCCCCCTCACTCATATGAGGCCCCGCTTGCTAGATCAACTGGTTATTAAATAAAGCTAAATATTTCTCTAGCCAACGCTCATTGTCTCTTTTTAACCAATTTCAGTGGCTAGCCTTCTCCACTGTAGTTTGGATATCAGTCATGGTGGTATTTACCTTACGATGAGTTAGGCCTGTGTCTTCACATTTCTAAGAGTTGAGTTGAATTTTGCAAGTGTCCAATTCTCATGTAAATATGTTGTTTTTCCTAGACTGAAAAAGTCCTTGTCACTAACTGGGTTCATCTAGATTTTCTAGGAGACATCTGGTTTTTGTAGGGACCATCTTGTTTTTTGTAGGGGCCATCTGGTTTTTCTAGATGTCATTTAGTTTTTCTGTAGCCATCTATTCTCTTTTGTTTTTGTCTTCAATTTAAAGAAAAATTCTGAAAATTGTAGTTTTGCATGAGTGAAGTTGAAGCTTTAGCTTTAGATCTGGTCAGGTTCCTGCTGCAGGAACTATGCTAGAAAGACTAAGTAGTTTCAATGCATTGCATATTTTCAATCAAACCAGAATAGAATGATAAAAATTAAAATCTTTACAGATTTCAAAAGAATTGGCTGAGATGCCTGGACCTTGTTGCTAAACTGAGACAATTCCAGTCACACAAAATGTATGGTAATCATATATAGATAGATGTCTGGTTGGCTGGTAGGATAGATGGGTAGATGAATAGATGAATTGGATAAATAAAAACAGCAGAGATACACATTTATTTACTATTAATTAGTTTATCAACTCTGAAGGAAATATGATGAAATAAGTTTATTACAAGAATTGTGTGCACATGTGTTATCGAATCATTAACCACGAAATCTGTCAAATTACAAACAGATACCTTAGAGATGAAGACAAAAGTAGTGGTGGTGGTGGTGGTGAGAATAATAAATGAATAAAATAACAAGAATAACTATAATAAACTACACAAAACAAGAGCCCCACTCCCCACCCACACAAAAAAGAAAAGGAATGGAACAAAAAAAAATGACAATATGATTTAAAATTTTACTACTTACAGTTTTACTTCTGGTTGTATCTATCTGGACTTTAGAACATCTGTTAAGAATATCCAGACGTCTTTGAAAAAGAAAAGAGAAAACTGACGTTTTATTGATTTATACAATTGGCCTTTGGACACTTATGGATTTTTATTTTTATTTTCTGTCTTAATCTAATGTTTTCTCTTTTTTGAAGTTATATATATGTATATTATATTGTGTTCTGAGATTTATTGTATCTTTTATTTGATGAAACAATGAAAACTATTGATAAAAAAGATATTGATGAATTCACACACAAGCAAATCACTGTAGGAGGCCCAGTCAAGAAATAGCTCAATTTTTCAGTATTAATAATCAAACAATGAATAAAATAGATGAGAGGTTGAATGACATTACTAAGTGAAGAAGAGACTTGGGAGGCTGCATACGGTTTCTGAGGTAGGTCAAGAATAAGCCAAGAGAAAATGAGAGGTTGTAAATTCTATGGATAAGTTGCATATTGCATAAGAATGTTATTAAATGATCTTGGACATGAACTAAGAGTTGCAAGAGAACAGTCAATAGTTTCAAAAGCTAATAAGACCAGCAAGTTCAACTGGTTTAAAGAGTTCTGTTACAAGGAAGAAGAGTTTGGTCATCAATGTGGTCTGGTAAAAGCAAATTCTGCAAATTCCAATTCATACAAAATATGTTATCATCATCATCATTTAACGTCTGTTTTCCATGCTGGCATGGGTTGGAAGGTTTGACTGAAAACTAATAAGCTGGGGAACTGCACCAGGTTTCAATCTGATTTGACATGGTTTCTACAGCTGGATGACCTTCCTAATGCCAATCCCTCCAAGAATGTAGTGGCTGCCTTTTATGTGCCACTGGCATGGGTGTCAGTTACAGAACACCAGCATTGGCCATGACTACGATCTCACTCAGCGTGACAGGTCTTCTCAAGCACAGTATATTGCCAAAGGTCTCGGTCACTTGTCATTGCCTCCATGAGGCCCAAAGTTAGAAGGGTACGTTCTAAATGCCAGATATGCAATACTGGTATTGGCCATGACTATGATTTCACTTGGCTTGATAGGTCTTCTCAAGCGCAGTTTATCACTCAACATTCAAAGGGTGCTTTTTACGTGCCAGATACATGACACTGGCATTAGCCATGACTGTGATTTCACTTGGCTTGCACGGTCTTCTCAAGCACAGTATATCACCAAAGGTCTTGGTCACTTGTCATTGTTTCCATGAGGCCCAGCATTCGAAGATCATGCTTCATCACCTCATTCCTTGTCTACCTGGGTCTACCTCTTCCATAGGGTTCCCTCCACAGTTATAAATCAGCACTTCTTTACACAGCTGTCCTTGTCCATATCACATGGCCATACCAATGCAGTTGTCTCTCTTGCACACCACATCTGATGCCTCTTATGCCCAACTTTTCACTAAAGACACTCACACTCTGTTGTACATGTACAGTGAAGCATACTAACTGCATTTCTTTTAAGCCTTTACATGTCCTTGACAGTCACAGCCCATGTCTCACTGCCATGTAGCATGGCTTTTAGCACACAGGCATCGTACAATCTGCTTTTCACTCTGACAGAGAGAGGCCTTTTGTTACCAATGGAGGTAGGAGCTCTCAGAACTTTGCCCAGTCTATTCTTATTCCAGCAGCTATGCTCTTGAAGCATCCACCTCCACTACTGACTTGGTCACCTAGGTAATGGAAGCTATCAACTACTTCTAGTTTCTTTCCCTGGCATTTGATGGAGTCTATTTTCTGTACATTTTTTATCTTAATTGTACCTGTGCACCTTCCACACACAAAAACTATTTTCTCTGTTAACCTTCCTCTGATATTGCTGCACTTCTTATGTGTCTATAGCTTGCACTGGATACACCTTATGGAATTCCTACCTATGCTAAAGATTGAGCAAGGCAATTTACCAGAAGAGTCTCCTGATTTGTCTGCTCTCCTACTTACTAAAACTTTGATTTTTGCTAGATTAACTCTTTCATTCTAGACCTTGCTTTTCATGCCTGAAATTTCTTCTCTAGTTCTGGTAGTGATTTGGCTATAAAAACAAACAAGGTCATCAGCATAGAGGAGCTCCCAAAGGCAGCCTGTCTTAAATTCCTGTTATTGCCTGGAGGACTATGATGAACAAGAGGGGGGTGAGGACTGATCCTTGGTGAACCCTACTTGTACTCTGAATTTCTCACCATATTTGTTGCCAACCTTCACCTTACTGACAGTATGACTTGTACATGGCTTGTTAAGCTCTCATCAACCACTCATCTATTACTAGCTTCTACCAGATAAGGGAGTAGAGGACTCTGTCAAAGGCTTTCTTCATGTAGACAAAAGCCAGGTACAAGGGGTTTATTTTTTGTCTACATATTTCTCCTGCAGAAACTTCACCAGAAATATAGCATCAGTTGTGCTCCTACCTGGTAAAAATCTGAATTGCATCTCATTTACACTACCTCTCTCCCTAATTAATTGTGCTATGACCCTTTCTGTGACTTTCATCACCTGGTCCAGCAGTTTGATGTTTCTATAATTATTCCTGTTTAAGTTTTTTTTTTAATTCCTGCCTTTGTAGCAGTTGACTATGATGCTGCTACACCAATTGTTGGGTATGATTCCCTAATGGACAACCTGATTAATTATACAGGTGACTAGACTATATCCTACTCCACCATATATTTGAAGCATCTCAGTGGAGATTCTTGATGGACTGGGGACTATACCTTTCTTCATGTCCTTAATTTCTTTATCTACCAAAGTACTGTCAATTTGAATAGCTGGTCCCTCAGCTGGGTTAAGATTTGGCAGACTTTCCTCCTCCCATTCATTCTCCCCATTTATCAGCCTTTCATAGTGACATCTCCAAGCCTCTTTTTGGGGGGGAATCATTAAATGCAAGTGCACCATCATCCATGCGGACACATTTCTCTCTTATGACATCATGATTTTCTCTCACACACTGTCTTGCAATCCGAAACACTTTAAGTCTCTGGTCCTCACATCACAGAACATAGGCAAACTTCTTTTCTGCTTCTACCCTGGCTAGATATACTTGTCTCCTAGCTTCCCTTCTCACTATCTGATACAGTTCCCTGCTACCCCTCACACTTCCAGTCCTTCCAGGCCTGTTATTTTGCTCTAATGGCCTTGTCTTACAGCATTGTTTCACCACCACATTGCCATGGGTCCGGATGGGATTTTGCACCAGTCACAAATTTTGTCCATGACATGCAGCAAGCTGTCCCACAGGAATTCCCAGTTGCCCTCTATGTCACAAGTCTGTAGTTCCTTGCCCCTCTCATTAGATTTCTCAATTAGGATGTTCCTAAATCTCTGACCGTATAAAGTGTCCTTAAGCTTCCAAATCCTTCTTTTCCAGATTAGTCAGCTTCTTGGCATCAATCTGGCCTGAAGTCTATGGTCACTAATGACTATTCTATGCTGGGGGGCACATTCTTCACCAGGGAAGGTCTTTGTATTTGATAGCAACCTGTGAGAATGTAATCGATCTGGCTAGCATGGTCACCTAATTGGTAGGTTATCAAGGTGGCTTTCTGGCTTCCTGAAGTTGATGCTGCAGATAAATAGGTTATACACATTACAGGACTCCAGTAGTTTTGTCCCCTCTTCGTTTTGGGAACCAATTCCATGGCCCCCATGTACACCATGGAAGATACTAGGCTGCTGCCCAATATTCCCAATGAAATCCTCAGCCACAGAGATGATATCATTGTTGTTCGTCTTTGAAGTAGCCTACAATCCTTTTGTTCATTTGGTAGATCCACTTGGGGGTCATAGGCAGAGATAACTGTTGCTGTACTATTCTGCAAAATTAGCGTGAGCTTAAGTACTCTTTTGCACACTCTGACTACCTCTATGACCTTATTCACCCAGTTCTCTGCAAGAAGTATGCCCACACCACCTACCCCATCACTGTTACCTTCCCAGAAGATTTTATACCTATGTGTCTTGCCTGTGAGGAATCTGGCTGAATCTCCTCTCCACCTTACTTCTTGGATGCAACATACATCAATGCGCCTCCATTCAAGCAGCTCTACAATCTCACCAGACCTACCTTTCAATGTGCCTACACTGACAGTGCCAACTCTGAGAACTGGGAAAGGGATGTCAGAAAAAACACGAGAAGGGGGAGGGGGGGTCATGGTATTCAGTACCTCAAAAGAAGGTTTCAATGTGTGCTTGATAAGAGACATATCACATCAGTTTTTTCTTGCTTTAATCTACCATCATTCAATCATGTTAAAATTGTTTCCCCTATTGAGAGTGAGTGTAATACAAACATTGTAAATATAAGCGTTATTGCAACAAACATAAATGAGTCAATGTTTAAATTAAGTAAATAATCAGCTATTGGTTAATCCATTGTATGCAGAGAGAAAGGAGTAGGTGGTTTGTTAATTTACTAAGTAATGCATCACCTTTCGATACATGTAGTAATACAGATGCAATTGCTGGTAGTGGGTGGAGGGGGAGCTATGACAGACTTCTGGTACAGAGGCAATGCTTATCATACTGGTGATAGTGCAGAGGTGGAGCCTTGTAGGGGTTTCTGGTATAAGAGAAGAGATTTCCGGAATAGTGGTGGAGTGGGATTGGGTGGGTGTATTGCGGAAAAGTTAAAAGGCATACTTTACTGCAGGAGAGAGAGAAGGGGGGAGAGAGAGAGAGAGAGAGAGAGAGAGAGAGAGAGAGAGAGAGAGAGAGAGAGAGAGATCACAGGAAATCATGGTGTGGAGCAAAAAGGAAAAGTTAAAACATGAGAGCTGGGTTGTTGGCAAGGAACAGCTGAAAGAACAGCTTAAAAGTTGGAGGCACTAAACAGAGAATAATTTGAGTGATTGGCAGATCAGAGCTAATCTTTGTTGAAAGTCATCTATATGTTCAAAAATATTGTCAAAAATTTGGGAAAAGGTCTTTTGCCCTTTTAACCCAATGTTGATAAGAAAACCAAAGTTTTTAAGAAAATGGACCCTCATACCATACAAGTTTGGAAAAGAACTTATACTATGAAATCTCTGAAATGAGTTGTTCAAAGATTTAATAGATGGTTGCATGCAAGAATATTAAAAAATTACATCAATTATGTAGCTGGGAGAAGCCGCTGGATAAACTTGGATGAGTCTGTCATAGATGATTTAATCAAATCCATGCTTAATTGGGTGAAAGCTGCAATATTAGCCAAAGGAAGGCTTACAAAATACTGAGATAATATCTCATTCACTTAAATTAATTTTAGGTGTCAAAAGGCTTCAACTAGAACATCTTCAAATTTTTGACTGATCTTTGAATTACTATATTACTGGATCTTCAAATTATTATATCTTTCTTTTCCTGACTGGTTGTTTCTAGAAGTCCTTCTAATCCCAAACCCAAAATCACTAACCACTAACTTACGTTGGGTTGCACATTCCTCACTTCGGAAAGACTTTGCAAGCACCTGTCTATATACTGGTAATATAACATAAGTGAGAAGGATGGAAGAGAGAATGGAGAAAAAGGAGTTACATGTTGCTCTGAATCTGTTGTATAGAGAAAGGATTTCGTATATAAATTTTTGACTTTGTGGCTAAAAGAGTTTTTTTTTATTTTGTAGTATAGAAAAAAAGTCATATTTAACTGACCCAGATCTGGTTTCACTGATTTCAGCTTTTTAAAGTTTGGTATAATTTTTCCATATTCAAAAGCATGTGTGGATTAATGAATAAATAGGCATGTTGCTTATGACATTTTCGAAACAAGGGACATAACTTTGGCTTGTGTTTTGCATCACTTGTGATTGAAAGTAATTGATTTTTGTTTCCATTAGAAGAGTGTTTTCTACTCATATATATAACCTACATAGCAGATATACAAACATCTCAAATTTACCTATTTTTCTGAAGACTAAAAAAAGTGATGAACAGCCTTAATCAATTGTTGATCCTTACTGAAGTCTCATTAGGTGTCTAACGTCACTTGACCAATTTCAGGGAAACAAGTAGTCAATCTGTTTATATACATATCAAATCTAGTGGTTCCAGAGGACAAGGGCTACTAATTTGTATACCATAAGTGTTTAACACTTTATTTAATATCAGAGACCTGTCAATGGGGAAACCAGTCCACACAGTATCAAAGTGTGATATTAGTATATGTAAACCTATGTAATAGACACACAAACATGTCACGATTTTCATGCACCTGTTTTTGAATATGTTATGTACATAAAGCAGCTTTAATGTATTTTAACTTGAGAAATAGAGTATTAGACAACAGTTCGAGTTCTTTTTACCCGTCTTTCTATTCTCTCTTTATTTATTTCTCTCCTTTTTATTTCTCTGACATCCAATATTTCTGTCTCTTCCCCTTATTTCTTTAACATATTAATTGAATTAAATATAAAGTAAGCTTTTATTATGTAACAACATAAACTAACTGCTAAGTTACTAGACAAATTAGTTAATGTATGTCAATATCTTTTCATATGCTTCAAAGTAAGCATTTTTATGTTAATGTATGTTTATGCTAAGCACATACATGCATATATGTAAAAAAAAATTAAAACAGTCAATATACCATTGTATTACATTGTATTAGATGTAAGTACCTACTATCTAGCAGACTAGAATTAATTACACTTTTGTATCAATGAGGAATGCCAGTTAACTTTACAATCTAACTAAATTTTCAAAATCTGATGCCAAATGATATATTAACCTTTCTTTTGTTAGGTTGATATAGTCCACTAACAATAAGTATTTTTCTCATAGAAATTCACTCCTATTTAGATGGAACTAAAATATTAGCACTCCCTTTTAAGGAACACAGACATTAATTTGGTTGATTGAGAAATCAAGAGGTTTGATTTGTGGCTGACCTAAATATATCCATTAAATGCTGTATTCTTCTAGTTTGTTAAACTTTACTGTAAATCTCAAATCCCCATCATATGTTGCTAAAATATTTGGCAACATATCGCCTAAAATATTCGGAATCACTGCTAAGATGCTTAAAATATGAGGCAGTGTGGGTTATGGTCTTGTCACCCACATCGCAAACATTTGGTGAGCTAGGCATTATCTACTGAAGACTGGAACCAACAGATTGTGTGGAGGAAACCACCAGATTCATTCAATGGGTAGGAAGGTAGACCAGCAAGCATTGTGGAGCACAAACAGGGCACAGTGAGACACAAAGGACACTGTGGCCATCCACTGCATCTCAACTTGTCTTTGGTTGTCTTGACTTCGTCCTGTCACTAGAATGAGATAGGAAGGGATGAGAGAATGAAGCTGATGATGTTGCATAATCCTCTCTCATTGTAATCCATGTCACATGCCAATCAAGACATAATTTCATCCCTACTCACCTTGAACTCCTGTGGCAATTGCCTCTCAATGCCTGGCATAAAACCACCCCCTTCCCAACTGTGACTCCACCAGTTGAAGGAGATTTAAGTATTATGATCTACATGGCAATCTCATTAGTACTACGGCCATGCAAACAAGCACCCAATACACTCTGTTAAGTGGTTGGCATTAGGAAGGTCATCCAACCATAGAAATGCCAGAGCAGATATAGGAGTTTGATGCAATCCACTGGCTCATCAGATCCTATACCAAATTGTGAAACCCATGCAGCATGGAAGACAGATGTGAAGCAGATGATGATGATGATTTTATATATA
>NC_068993.1:29143799-29159053 GCF_001194135.2 Octopus bimaculoides
TATATATATATATATATATATATATATATATGTATATGTATATATATATATGTATGTATGTATCATACAGATTTCATTTTGCCTCTTTTCATCATTTAGTGATAAGAATAGTGTGTATGTGTGAGGCACAGGTTCCTCTCTTTTTCACCACAACTAACATACCATACAATTCCACATCATTCTTCACCCTACTATCTACAGCATACCACACTATGCTAACAAATTTATCATAACATATCATACCACACCATACCATACTATACCAATCTCATATCACAACATACTTAATCCACATCATAGGTTTACTTGATTAAAGCAGACCAGGAGGTAAATAACTTAAATATTCCCATGCTCATATTTCACTTCAAGTTTTTCAGAAATATATTCCATTCAAACTGAAATTAGGAGAAAATACTGAGACAATGGTATTTGTTGAGAGTAGACAGAGTATGAAGAATTGTATAAAAAACTATAACTCTACCTGTTGAGGGCCTGTAGAGAATCTGTATCAAGGAAGTCATGGTCATTATGGACTGATTCTGTGTTGATAGGAAACTGACCATCTGCAATAAAACAAACAAAAATCACGTGAGAATACAGTCATTATTATCATCACCACCATCATTGCAACCACCACTACCAACATTACAACTATGACGACAACCACCATCACATAAATCATATTCAGCTAAGAAGCCTCTATTATAGTAACTCAGTTTGCTAACAACAGCAGCCAAATTTCCTTCAAGTCAAAAATCTCTGTGTTAAATAAGGAAAGATACATCAAACAATATAGTCCTAGATATATTATGGCTGCAAAAATATCAGAAAGGTCATGGCTTGAATGTTTTTGATCAGGGTAACCTGGTGTTAAGCAAGAGTAACAATAAAATCCCTTTTCCATAATTTGCAGCTTTAACTAATACCAGAAACTATCATTAAAGTCAACATGTTCAACTGTTTTCTTCTCGCAAAATTTGAGGTCTTATGCTTCTGTACGAAAAACATTCCCTGTAGTAAATAATATAAATTGTCATCATTGTTGTGAAGTTTTGAGATAGTTGGACATGTTTCTTTTGGTTCTTTCTCACATCATGGATCAATTCTTAACATACTGTCATGATTCTATTACAACCCAGTCCTGTAATGATTCTATTACAGAAGAGAAATGAATGATAGATGGAAGTAATACTCTTTTTGTTTCCACCACTTATGAACAACAGCCACTATAACACACAGATACATATGTATTTCTCTGTGTAAAAGAATGAATAGAGAAGTTTAGATTGCAAAACAGGGAAAGAGTTTCCAGCTTTCTTTTTTATCACCAGATGGGCTATAAGATATGACAGATGGGCTATAAGATATGACAGATGGGCTATAAGATATGAAAATGGTTGTGAAGGAAAAAAATTCTGGTACATAACAAGCAATGTTGCCTCAATAACTCATTCTCTTACTGGGCAGTCTGAACAAAGACAATAACTTTCCTCTGCATCTTGAAAGAAGCAAGGGCTTTTCTCATACACATGAAAACGCAATTGCAGACATTCCTAGCAAATGTGTGGAATAATACATCATTCACTGGTCAAGGAAAAAAAATGGAATCATATGCATAATATTCAAATTGGAGGGCAAAGTGAAAACAGGTTGAGCAGGTGTGTTAAACTCCTGTCCATAAGTCTGCACCACAATACCATGGGTGGCACAACACAAAAGTTACAATAAAGGATATTGGTCATGTTGACTCTTGGTTCACTGTCACATTGGTAATGTAATATGGACAAGTGGTGAGTGCAGCATAAATAAAAATGACATGTGGCTGCATAAGGTCTATATGGATTTATGAGTCCTAACATTCCCTGAAGACCAAAGAGCAATTCCAGAAGTGTGTCTCACTGGCTGTCAAAAAAAAAGCTACAAGACTAGTGGTGCCAGGTAGAAAACTCGGCTATTAAACTTATGATAGTAAAGGCTATTTAAGGGCTTTTTGTGCTGAGAAACTAGAAAAGTTCAGGAAGAGACAACAGCAGAATCAGCAACAAAACAACAGCTCCTGGAAGCTGGTGTTCTAACACCACTACCAGTCACAATGCTGGTTGAAGTTCCAAAGATGGTTAAAGATCTTGCCCTGTGATCAGAATCTAAAGTCAACAACTATGGGTCCTTTCTCCTGGTCACAACCAGTAGTATCACCCCAACATCTTAAAGACATGAAGAGTGAACAAGGGTGGCAAACTGACAGGGACAATACAAAGAATAGAAAAAGAAGACTTCAAGGGATACCGTTAACCCCAAGAAATAGCATGCAGAACAAGCAAAAGGAGATTTGTTCTTAGCTTAGAAGAAATCAAACTTAAGAAATCTACTTCTCCTTGGAAGCTATGAAGTTCATAGCACTGAAAGTATCTAACTAGGACTTGATGGACTTCCAGAATGAACTGTGAGAAGAAAGCATAGTTAAAAAGGTACTTGTTTGAGAAGAAATGAGAGCAGAGTGATGGAGAATATGCAAAAGATAGACAGTGGTGAATATGATATCAAAAGTTTATTGAACTTTCAAGCAGGATGTGAGTCCCTTCATGCCCATCCCAACACCAAAAATGTTTACAGACCCTTTAGGAAAAAATGATACAAGACAAACAGGTAGGGGTACTTTGGCCTAACCTAGCTGATGGTTTCTCATCTGTGTATGTTTGTGTGTGCAGGAGTGAGGGTTACCTAAATATTTTTTTATATTTTAAAATAACTTAGATATGTTTTAAAATTATTATGTTCTGATACAATGATCTATTTATTCAAACGTTTTACTTTATATCAAATTCTTAACAAGTCCTTAAACTGTACAATGTCTTTATTATCCTGCATGATTTTCATTTGTCTATCTCTTAAGGTTTTTTAACTCCTATATATAACATCTTTATTGTATTATGAAAGGCTCCTAGTGATAATAAAAGAAAAAGGCTGTTAATATCATTTGTATTAGTGGTTAAGAAAACTACTTCTCAAATACATAGTTTTTCATAGCAAAAATAACTGCAAGAGCTTCCTTTTCAATTTGACTATAATTTTTCTCTGCTGATATCAGAGAATGTGAGGCATGGACTGCCACCTTTATGTTACTATTTTTATATTTTTATAGCATTACTGCTCCTATGCTATACTCAGAAGCATCTGAAGCTACAACAATCTCCACTGCAGGATTGAAGCATGCTAACGACAAATCAGATATCAACATTTTTTATATTTCGCCAAATGCCCTTTGGCAGTTTTTGGACCAATTCCATTTCATATAGATTTTCAGCAGATTATTCAGTGGAACCCTCACCTTATGCATATTTGGAATATAATTTTGGTAATAATTTGCCAATCCTAAAAATGCTTGTAAGGTTGTTATGTTTATCGGATCGGGCATATTTTTGATTGTGTCTACCCTCAACAGGTCTGGTTGACATCCATTTCTGTCAATGATTTGTCCTAAATATCTTATTTACAGTAAGAAAAATTCACACTTTTCTTCACTCAAAGTAAAGCCATAATCCCTAAATTTTTTGAATACATATTTCACATGCTCTACTTGTTGATCCCTGGAGTCGCTTTTAATAAGTATATCATCCAGATATGGAATTGCGAATTCACAATCTGCTAACATTGCATCTATAATCTGTTAAAAAATTGCTGGTGCAACTTTTAAGACAAATGGTAACCTGTTGTATTTATAAAGTCCTTTATGTGTGTTAACTGTTAGATATTTAAAGTGTCAAAGAGATCCAATTTAGAAAGTATCTTGCCACTGTTTAATTTCACAAAAATATCCTCCAGAGTAGGTAGTGGATAGCAGCACATTTTAAGACATTCATTAAACCAGTGGAAAAATCATCACACACTCTGATTTTATTATTCGTTTTCTTAATGTACTGTTGGTGCTGCCCATTTAGAATATTCCACTTTGTTCTAGTCTCTCAAAATTTATCTGTTCTAATGCTGTGACTGGTACCATTCGTTTTTGTTTAAATGTTCTTGTATTTGAAACCACACCTTCATTTTGGTGCTTAGATCTAATTTACTAAACAGAACTTCAGGAAAAATATAAAAAATTTTTTTTCTTCAATTCGTCTGATGACTCATTTGTACTGGACAAAAAAAACCATTCACTTTATTACAGAAAAGATTTATGGGGAGGTGCCATAAATTAAACAATTCCATCCAGTCAGTACCGAACAAATATTTGGTATCATTTAACCCAAAAACTTTAGCTTTCAAGGTTTTTTCACGAAATGTAATGTTACTTATCAATTCGCCCTTAAAATATAATTATTTTCCTGAAATACCATGGGCAATTTTTGCGATTTCATTTAATTTAGATCTCCCAATCTTTTTCCATGTATCTGTGTTAATTATTGAGATGTTGCTGCTTGTATCCAATTGTAACTTTACGTTTGTGTTATTAATTTTTAAATACACAAATTTTCTTTCAGGCTCATTTGTACTTTTTTTGCCAATAATCTGTTTACATAATTTTTCTGTTGAACTGTTTTTTTTACGTTCTGTCCTACAATGTGTCTTTTTATGGCCTATTTTATCACACTTGTAGCATTTTATATTTTTAAACAGACAGTTATTTTAAAAATGTCGACCACTGCACCCATAACATGGATTTGGTCTTGATATTTTTTTTGTCTATTTTCTTATTCATTGCTGGTCGACACACTTAAATCTGAAGGCAATCTTTCTCTTCAATTTTATTTGTGTCATGTCTTATACTAATAATCCTCTGACATTCTTCTGCTACACAGTTAAATTGTGGTCCTGTTCTAATTTTGTTAATATCAGGCATCATATATCTACATCTTTGCTTGCAGTAAGCCCTTGAACAAAAATTAAAGACTTGAACATGACTGGGGTCGAACTCATTCAATTTGAATTTCTCACATTCTCTGTTAACCACTCTGGCATAGGTGACAAAATCATTGCTAGCGAGTATTGAACATGGAACATTTTTTACTGAAAATTTTCAATAAAATATTGTTTTATTGAAACAAATCTTACCTGGTTTCTTTGGCAGAATATAATTACTTTATTTTTCTTAAAAGTAGTCGTACATTTTTCTCGTTGGAACAACATTTACACTCTTCTTTGAGGATACCTTTGTATCTATGAAAATATGCAGAGAAGGTAGTACCTTCTGGATTATAGCTGAATTCTTCAATAAAGCTTGCTACACTGTCTAGTAAGAAGGAACCTGAAGTATTTTCAGACTTCTTCAACATTAATTCCAGCAACTGTTGATTCTGTTGTTGTTGTTGCTGCTGTAACTGCACCACTAAGGCCAATAAATCTTCCATGCTATAACGACTTTTTCTTTGGTTTCATATAAAAAGAAAAATTTTAAATGTCCAACACAAGCTTCAAACAACTCACCGCCACTTTAATATTAGATATATAACAAAGTGGGGAAGAAAGTATATACACGATGCACTATTACATGAGACTCAGTGCTCTATATCAAAGGCTCACAGTGAACTGCTACCAGCAGCAACTGCCAATCGCTCATAGTTCTTTGTTTTATACCAAATCAGTCTACCTTTTAGTCACTTGAGGAGTGGTTGGAATTATTCCACAACTTTTTGAGTTTTCTGTTGTATTTGTTTTTGTATTGTGTGTTGTTTGTGCAGTACAGGTTGTGTTCTGTTGGGTATCGGACTTCCATGGCACATGTTGTGGGCTTTATTCATTTTATTGGGTATTTTCAATATAAGTTTATTCCTGTATGTTTTTGGAGGAGTGTTGCATAGTAGTGTGTGTAAATCATAAATCAACCATTTCATAGTATTCATGGTTATCTGTCCATTGTTCTTCTTTTTTGGTTGGTTTTGTTATGGGTCCATTTTTCAGCGTTTACTTTTTGACAGAACACTGCCCATGGACATGTGTTGATGCTTCTTTCGTATTTATAATTATTATTGATGTATAAGCAAAAGACTGAGAAGAAACAGCAATGTGCATATAGAGAGAGGTCTTGTATAACGATTGGATGCATATGTAATTAAAATTTTAAATTTTAAATTTTACTCACTAGTTTGTAGTTTGTGTATAGAAATATTGTAGTCCACATGTTTACATTTTCATGCACATGTTACTGTGGTGGCACATCTGAAGGAAGCTATTCTACACACACACGCACACTCCATATCAGAAAAATCTTTCAGTTTCCCTGAGATGGCTTACATTAACACATAGTTTTCTTTCATTGTTTTTGTGGATTCTGAATTTCTGCTTCGTGGTGGTTTCAGATTAGATCTATATATCCAGCAATGAATGCTGCAGCTAAGTGGGTATGGGTACTGGGGAAGTGTTTCAACTAGATGTTGGGGACCTTGTCTATCCCTGGAGTTTTCCAGTTGCTAGTACTCCTCAGTGTGTCCGTGATCACTTGGCCTGTGATGGTGGGCCACACCAGTGGTTCTTTCTTGTTCTTCCATTCCTTTTCCCAATTAATCCATTTAGCATTTTTGTTGTGTTTTTTAGTTTACTCCATATTCCTTCCTAGTATGATTAAATCACATATGTTCTTGGCATGGAATCTATTGACATATTTTTTGTTTAACTTTCTGTAAAAACTTATTGTGTTTATTTTGAATTCTCTCTATTTTGTTGGAAGAAGCACTCCCGTTTTTCATGCTGTTTTATGCAGCAAGCTTTTGCTGCTATGCTCTGTTTAATTTTTTTCTTTTACTTCCCATGTATCTCTTTATTTTTTGTTTTGTGTTGTTTTGTTATATGAGTTTTTTTTTTTTCATATTTGATCCCTCTTTCTCTAATTCACAAAGTAGTGACAAGTCTTTCTTTTGTTTTTGAATTTTTTTTATTATGATCTATTTCCACTTGCTGTTTGATTTGGCTGGATGTTATCTTTCTTTGTAAGGGCTAAGCCCAGTTTCCCTGGATATCATTACAGCTGTTGAGTAGATCAAGGCATTTAGTTTGTTGATATCTAGTGTATCTTTTGTAACCTGGGGAGGCGCTTATGCTGGTCCAGATTTATCGACTAAGTGATGTTTACTTCTTCTATTTTTGTTATTTCTTCAGTCAGATTGTCTTTGTCCTCAGTTATAGTTGGTCTGTTATGATGTGTGTTATCATCACCATCACCATCACCATCACCATCACCACTACTATTATTCTTTTAACTCAGGTTTTGTTGGAACTCCTGGAATTTTGCATGTGTAGCAGGCTTGCTACCTGCAACCTACAATACCATGCTATCTATTTCTCTTCAACTATCCAATACTTTCCTGGTGATTCTGGCCATGCCAAGGAGGAAAACTTTTAGCAACAGCTCTACTGGGGCACTCTATTCCCATTTCCTTTATATTCCTCTGAATATCTTCTGATACTGACCCCGAGGCCCTGACAATAATTGGCACTATTTTCACCTTTTTAATTTTCCATATCCAAGCTTTTTTATATTCAAGAGGATTATATATGTCTATTTTTCACCTTCCTTAACTATTTGTTGGTCAAAGGGGCATGTAACATCAATTACAGAGCACATCTGCCGTGGTCAACTGGTGTGCTTTCTTTTGCAGTTTCTGATGATTAACTTGTCAATTAATAGCTGATCTTTTTTCCCCGCCAGCTTCTCTCTTGACACCCTGTCTATTCAATCAGTAGCATCCCACTTTTTTATACATGTCCATACAATTCACCAGCCAAAACACCTGATAGTAGTTTCCACATGAGCAGAAGACATGTTATTGAATAAAAGTTGGATATACTAATACCCTTTTCAAGATCCTTGACACGTAACAATGACTTTCCCATTTTCATTCAGCTGGGTACTGAGCTTTCCTACAAGCGCTTATCCAACTGTTCTGTTATCCTTTCATGGACCCCTCTCATCCTCTTCATCCAACATTCTTGAACACTATCTGGCCCTGGGCTCTTTCACTTTGGTATTTTACTTATTTGTCTTTTCATCTTTTCTGTATTATCTTTAGGTTACTTTGACCTTGTATATTTCTTAACTTATCTTGGATTTCATACAGCCACTCCACATTATTATGCTCAACAGGTCGATTATTATATTTTATTATTATTATTGTCTTACCATTTATTTTTTAAAATCATAGTGCATGGTTTCAGAAAGATTTGAACTTAAATGACCATATAAAGATGTTCTTTGTTTGCAGTGTCAATGTAGAGGGTAACATTGTGACATGATATACTTAATACTTAGTTTAAAGGCAATGATAGTACAGGATGAAACAGTAGCAACAGGCTATATGTACTGAGGCAATGGTCATGTGGAAAGACAGAGGGGAGAAAAGGAGTGATAAAGAAAGAGATATCAATAGTTCTAAGTAGTTTTTCAAAATACCATTAATAAACAAACATACACAATTATGAGATGTGGATAAAAAGTATCTGTTTTTGTTTTTTTTTACCAGCAAAAACCCACACCATGTGGACAAAATCTTTTGGGTGGGAAATGACACCACTCTTCCTGCACATGTGTGAAAATTTTCACATTGGTAGGCCATGTCAATTCCTGGCTGTTATGTTTTAGAGTACAGAAGTGTAATGCGCACTCATCTGATTTTTGTTTTCACACAAGCTGACTGAATGCATCGAACAGAGATCATAAATTCATGTCTCATTGACAGTGATAAGGGCAGTTTCTATGTGGAAGTGATTCTGCTGCTCTATCAGCACCTTGGGGATGAATTTCACCAGCACAAACCCACTGTTGAAATGGAATGCACAAATCCTATGCTTATTTCCACTTTGAGATCAATTTCCTGGATTGTTACATGATAGTCTTCCATGACTATTTGCCGAACCTTCTCAATAAGCTCCTCTTTCCAGCTTGTGGATGGCTTGCCTGTGCATGCCTTGCTCTCCACTGAGGTGTTGTCATATTTGAAGCAGTTGACCAGTTTTGCCCATGACATCATTACCACAGGCTTGCTGAGTCTTCTGGATGGTTTGAGCTCAACTATTACCAAGCTTTTGGCAAAACTTGATGCAATATTTCTGCTTGAACATCTCTGCTTCAGTGAAAACAAAACTCTGACAAGCATGCAATACATGTCTGTACTCTAAGCATACCTGTGCAGCAAGGGTGGTGTCACCTCCCACCCAAAAGATTTTGCCCACGCAACATTAGTTTTGGCAGGGAAAACTAATGGATACTTTTTGAAAGCACCTTGTATTCTTCATCTAGTTTCAGTCTTTGGACTGTGGCCATGCTGGGATAATAATGCTTTCCAATGTACTGTTGATTATGTTGACTCCTTATCTTATTAACCTCAGAAGGTGAAAGGTAAAGGTCATCTGAGGAGGATTTAAACTGAGAATACAAAGGAATATAACCAAATACAATATACATAATATATATATATGCAAACATTGAATATATATAAATATGCAGGTACAAATGTACCAAAATATGTGATAAGCTGTCATTTCCTACCTATATATAGGATTCACACACACACACACACACATATATAAGTTATGTGTGAGAAAGAGGGAGAGAGGGGAGGCAGGAGTCCATGCATGTGTGTGTATGAATCAGTGAAAGACATGAGTACCCACAATATAAGAATGTTAAACATTAATTAGTATCTTATTAAACTTGGCAAACCTGAAGATATTTTCTCTCATCTTTACTAAATTATGTGTGTGTGTGCACATGTTTGGCATTAGGAAGGGCGTTCAGCTCTAGAAACCATGTCAAAGCAGACAAGATGTTAAATGATGATGATGATATATTGATACTGTATTTAAAATATATTGATGAACATTTGACTGGAGACTTCTCTTACACTATAACACATGAAGAACCAACTGAGTTCATATATTGCTCTACACTGGTTACTGAACATACTACATAAAACTAAGAAAAACATGTCAAAGCAAGGCTAAGATATGTTTAGATATTCTTTTATTTGTTTCAGTCATTTGACTATAGCCATGCTGGTGCAGCACCGCCTTGAAGGTTTTTTAGTTGAACAAATCGACCCCAGGACTTATTCTGTGTGTGTGTGTGTGTGTGTGTGTGCGTGTGTGCATGCGTGCGTGCGTGCGTGTGTCACTCAGTCAGATCTAAGACATTTGTAAACCACAGGGGAACAAAAAAAAAATCAACAACATTATAAAGTATTTTTTCTATTTCACTTGTGCATATACATTCTGAACTCTTTAATCAACCAGCTCTATTACGAATATGAATACTGTAATCCAGCATGAAACAATACACTGACCTATACTCAAGAGAATTGCATGTCTCTTTAGATAATACAAAAAACATTTTTGCAGTTGAGAAAAACTTGTATAAACAACTTTCTAGAAATATTGCAAAAACTTATAAGAAAGCTAAACCTAACACAATTATATAAACAAGGAATTGAAAGCAGTTAACCATGGTCTTCAAAATGGATGGTAGAATTCGATGTTTAGATACCAGCCCCCACTTGGATTATTTTGAAAGACCACATACCTGATTTCTTAGCTGATCCTAAATGCAGATTCATTAACATAATGGAAAGTGAAATAGGTAGAAATAGTAAGGTCAAACTTGATGCAATTAATATGAGCAAAGTCAAAAATTATACACACTAGTTTCTGTAATTTATTAAAACAAAACAGTGGTTGAACAATTACATCATTTTTTTGACATGGTATCCTTGCTTTCTAATGCACTTCCTCCAGTGTTCCACAAGTTTGCTTGTTCTATTGGAGATGGTTTTCAGGTGGTTACACAGCCATTTATGCATTGCTTCCTGTGCTTCATTTGTAGCAAATTGACAACCTTGTAAAGGACGTTTGAGTGACCCAAAGGCAATAGTTGGATGGGTGAAATCTGGACTGCATACAGGGTGTTCCAGCAACTCAAAAATCAATTTTTCAATAGATTCAATGATGTGGGTAGCTGTATGTGAGTGTGCATTGTCAAGCAACAAACACACTTGCTTTGATAACAGACCTTGGTATTTGGTGAAAATTGCTTAGTTGGCCAGCATTTCATTGAAACCTACACTGGGGATTGTAGACCCCTTTTCCAGGTAATGTTTCAGTATAGGATCTTTTGTGTACCAAAAAACAGTTAGCATCATTTTTTCTGCGGAAAGTTGAGTCTTGAATTTCTTTTTGACCGACAATTCTGGGTGTTTCCACTCCATACTCTGACTTTTGGATTTTGGCTCAGAGTGATGGACTTAGGTTTTATCTCCTGTGACAATTCTCTCCAAAAAAGCTTTGCCTTCATAGTTGTAGTGGTTGAATAAGTATTGACAGATCTCTACACAACTGCTCTCTTGGCACCCATCGTGCACAGACTCTATGGAAGCAAAGCTTGTAAATGATTTCATATGCAAAACCATGACTAATTTGTAGAGAACATGCTACCTCATAGCTGGTCACTTGTCAGTTTGCCAGAGCTATCTCTCAAGTTTGTTGAATCTTCACATAAGTGGTGGAGGTTAATGGGCATCCTGCTCCTTCTTTGTGTTTCATGCCTGTCAGGCCATTTTAAAAGTTCTTGATCCACTGATACACACTTCTGCATGGTAGAGCACTGTCTCCATTTGTACTGAAAGCCTGTGATGAATTTCAGCTCCAGATACACCATCAGTCCAAGGAAATTGGATCACTGATCTCTGCTCTTCCTTAGTGCACACTGCCAGCAGAGGGGCCATGTTTCTTCTGTAACAGAAGAAAGAAAACTGGAATGATCAAGGTTAAACCTTGGTTACATAACCACAAGAGTACCACCATTTAGCATGTATGCACTGAAGGCAGTATCATTGACTTGTTGGTGAAAGTGCAGATAATTTTTGACCTCTCCTCATAAAATTATACAGTCTAATAACCTTTCTCTCTCAAATGACAGTATCTCAATAACAGATTGATTTGACAATCTATATGAAATACATGACTGTTAATTCAAGCAATTTTCAATAGTAAAATTTTACTCTTCTATTACTGAAAGCCTTATAATTCTGCCACGGATATGCTACCTTCATGGGTGGGGTTATAGATATTATTATATATGCAAGGAATTCCCTTCTATTGTATTTCAAGATTACTCTTTACTCTTTACTCTTTACTCTTTTACTTGTTTCAGTCATTTGACTGTGGCCATGCTGGAGCACCAGCTTTAGTCGAGCAAATCGACCCCGGGACTTATTTGTAAGCCTAGTACTTATTCTATCGGTCGCTTTTGCCGAACCGCTAAGTTATGGGGGACGTAAACACACCAGCATCGGTTGTCAAGTGATGCTTGGGGGGCAAACACAGACACACAAACACACATATATATACATATATATGACGGGCTTCTTTCAGTTTCCGTCTACCAAATCCACTCACAAGGCTTTGGTTGGCCGGAGGCTATAGCGGAAGTCACTTGCCCAAGGTGCCACGCGGTGGGACTGAACCCGGAACCATGTGGTTGGTAAGCAAGTTACTTACCACACAGCCACTCCTGTGCCTTGTCATTGTCATTTCTTTTTTTTTTTTTTTTTTCGCCAAACAAACACATGCACTATATATTATATTCGTTCTTCACTCGTTTATTGCTGTTCTTATTTTAACTTGTATCCATTGTCTGGAAAGCTTTCATCACACATCTGTGACCTTTTTAGCAACACTTTCCATCCTCATGTGTGCTCCTGCTCCACTTAGTTCATTCTGTTCTTCTGTTTTTTGCTAAGTGTTTCTGAATAAAGTGTAATAGGTCAGACCTTTTAGATGTCCCTATAGGGTGCTTTGAATTATTTATGTTAACAGCCTGCTAGCCATGTTTAATTTTATAGAATTACAATTATACAAGGAGGATAGTCTAATCTTAATGTATAATATAAATAATCACTAATTACACAGACTTAAAAAGAATTTAATTAATACTTTTAGAAGTTTTAACCTTAAAAATGCTAATAGTAACATAGTGAATGTATTAGATGTTACATTCAATCTAACTTCAGACATTTACTGCCATTAATGAAATTGTATATCATATTCACAAAAACTTGAATCACTCCTACCATTCTGAAAACGTTACCTATAAGCATTATCCATTGAATTTTCAGATTATCTTCCCATGAAGAGATGTATAACCATACTGCTGTATGAAGCTTTAAATAAAAGCAGCTCAGAATTGAACTCAAAACTGAAAAACAGAATAATAACAGTCCTTTCTGCTATAAGGCACAAGGCATCTCCAAACAGATCCCCTAATGCAGGCAACACCAGAAGGAAAGTTATATGACAAAGTCCATCTTTCAGTTTGAATGGCAGATCTAACATTGCCCCATCCTTTCTAAATTTAGTCTATAAACACTTCCACAAAATTTCTAAATTTAGTCTATAAACACTTCCACAAAATTTTTGATAGATATAATTTTAAAATAAGCTACAGATGAATGTAATTTTACTTTTTTTGCTAGTAATTAATTTCTTCTCCATATATGATTTTTCACTCCAATACAACTGTACTGACAGAAGTTCAAGTCATCTAAAATAGTAAATGCTTTCGAAAAATTGTTAGATACTGTGGGTTTCCACATGCTAAGGTTCCCACCAATAACATTAACACAAAGTGCTACATAGGTTTTACTGAGAACTCTTTTACATTCACATATATTTAGCATGCATACATACACATTTAGACATGAATATAGAAAACACACAACAAAATTATTGAAATACATCTGGAATTCAAAAGTATCACTAGCTACAAAAATTGTTGAATCCACAACTGCTTTATCAATTGGCCATAAGTCCCTCCTTTGTACATTTAAAAATGTTCAATAACACAGACTCCTAACCAGTTAAATTCTAAATGGAACTTGAGATCATCATGCTCATGTACAAAATTTATCCTACAGTTCTTCAAGTTATGTACCAGGCAACATCGAACATTTTCTTAAAAGATAACTTTGGAACCTGTCACACGTTTACCCTTCCACTGCCTTTAATCTTTGCTTATATTCATTTTCATCTTTCTTCTTTTAATGCCATGCTTTAATCCTACCCAATGACCTATATACATGTCCCTTACACTCCCACCAACTCTTGCATATCCCTGCATATAAGTAATTTGTTTACATATTCCAATGATATTAGAAATGTTAATGAGTTAAGAATACTTATTAGTTATAATTTATTTATTGGTAATAATTATAACCTACACCTCTTATGTAGATGCAGCAAGTGTGAAGAAGGAACAAATGATAGTAAATTAAATGAGGACAAGCATAATAATGCATGTAAATCTGCCAACCATTGGTGAACCACAATACAACCCTTCTTATTCCTCGCAGATACAGGCAAATGTATTCATACAGTTACGTAATTTGAAACAGATTTGTCATTGCCTAATTTATGAATCAAGGGATTTACCCACAGTGATCTCCCTTGGCAAACATTCTAGAAGATTCTAAGAAATTGGATTTATGTCCCTTTTACTAATCCCAGTGAACCGTGGAATGTTCTAGAATGTAATTTAGTCACCAGGGGGAGCCAACAGTTTCAGGACTATATATTGAATAGCCACAGAACATCAATCTGTCTTCGATCACCAGACCTTGTGCTAGACATATCTTTGTGTTGAGAGCACATAGGCTTTGCTATACATGGCCCAAGGCACCAAATGCCTTAGAGGAGCAACCTAATACCTCATAGGTATTAAGTCACACAACATGCACACAACTTGCTTTTACACGAGAACTAAACCTAAGAGGCATACAAAATTCTATCGTACATTTTAATTTACCTTCTACAGATGGAATGCGACTAGATAATATGTACTCATTCTTCATTTATGTACCACTTCAACCGAAGCATGGTATTGGTGAATTCCTACCTGGTTCTGAATTGGTATTAAATTATTAGTGAGGTTCAAGAATGGCTCTTTCATCATCTTCATCATCATCATCGTTTAACATCCGCTTTCCATGTTAGCATGGGTTGGACGATTTGACTGAGGATTGGTGAAACCAGATGGCTACACCAGGCTCCAATCTGATTTGGCAGAGTTTCTACAGCTGGATGCCCTTCTTAACACCAACTACTCCGAGAGTGTAGTGGGTGCTTTTACGTGCCACCTGCATGAAGGCCAGTCAGGCGGTACTGGCAATGACCATGCTCAAAATGGTGTATTTTACGTGCCACCTGCACAGGAGCCAATCCAACGGCACTGGCAATGATCTCGCTCGAATGTCTTTACACGTGCCACCGGCAGAAGTGCC
>NC_068993.1:29159078-29167652 GCF_001194135.2 Octopus bimaculoides
TGCATAGGTACCATCACGATTTCGCTTTCACTTGCCCCAACAGGTCTTTGCAAGCCGAGTTTAGTGTCCAATGAAGAAGATGACATTGGCATGGGTGCCAGTCATCGAATTTAGTTCGATTTCGATTTCACTTGCCTCAACAGGTCTTTGGAAGCGAAGTTTAGTGTCCAATGAAGGAAGGTACGCATAAGTGGGCTGGCTACACCCCTGGCAGAGGCCTTGGATTTAGGTCTCACTTGGTTTGCCGGGTCTTCTCACGCACAGCATATTTCCAAAGGTCTCAATCAGAAGTCATCGCCTCGGTGAGGCCCAATGTTCAAAGATCTATTCTTATTCAAGCCTGAATAAGTATTAGACTTATATAAAAAAAAATAAGTACTGGAGTCAATACTTTCGACTAAAAATTCTTCAAGATGATGCCCCAGCTTAGCTGCAGTCTAATGACTTCTAACTAGTAAAAGATAATAGACAAAAGATGTTTATATAAAAATATAAGTTTTTTTTTTTTAAAACAGAGATGGGTGCACACATTACACCTTGCTACAAAGGAATACACATACACCTGTATGTTGCATTAACAACACTTGAGTTTTCTAAACATCTGACGTTTTCTAACTCTTTTCAGAAACATGCAGAACATATTTGTGGCACATTTGTGAGTTGTGGTATGGTGGTTGAAAATATCTAGTTTGTCATACAAGGGATTCATTGCTGAATCACTTTGAACATAGTTCTCCTTTATCAGTGCTAACATAGAGCTCAACAACCAACCAACTGTAAAAACATCAACTACAGTAAGGAGTCATCAGAAATCTAACTCACCTTGAAACATCTGAGCATACTGGGGAAATCCTGTATAACGCAGCCATTTGCAGGCCTCTTTAGCTTCAATTTCTGCAAATAGAAAGAAAATTGAAAATTTCTATGAGTGACAAAGGTAAAAGAAAAAGAATAAAGAAAAAACACCATAGTAACAAAAACAGAACAGTATAGAACAAGTCATTGGAGGAGCCTCTGTGTGGTCACTGAAGTTGCTGAGGATACACTGAATAATGTAACCTGAGGTACACCATACTTGCAAAAACAAAAACAAAAAAACAAAACGAAAGAAAAAAATTGGATGATGGTCCCACTGCTATCATCACTGTTACCAATGCCATGGGCAGGGTGAGATATTTTGATGAAGATTGACTGTTGTCCATGCATGCAAGTCTCGTCTCTATGACACTGACATTCATCCAAGGGAAAGGCTGTTAACTTGGGCCAATACAGCTTGGTATGAACACAAAGAGTCAGAAAGATACCATGAAGCATATTCTAGAATCTCTAATGATTCTGCTAATCCACTGCTCTGAATCTGAACTCAAAGAACAGCGAGTCAAAACAAGTACTGCAAGGAATTCTATCTAATGATCTAATGACTCTGCCAACTAATCACATTCAACTCTACTGGGTTGACAAAAGTAAAACGTAGGGGTTGTTTTTGTATTTTCATGTCACTAACATACAAAACAGCACACATATTGCATGCTATGTGCACAAAAGATAAATGAAAAGAGATTCAAGAAAAAAGAATAAGGGTATAAAAATGTGAGGTGGGGTAGACTTACTGTGAAGAGGAGACACTCTACTGAAGAACTCATATCTTATGAAGGAGAGCCAATACCATCTACGGAGAAACCAGCCTCCTCTCTGGTTCACAGCTTTTCACAAAACAAATAAAGCATACTAAGACACTTACATGATATGTACAAAGAATTTCCAAGCAAAGTATGAACCAAGAAGGAAATGAGATCACATTTCAAACACTATAAAAAAGAAAACTGCAGACAAATTTTACAAAGTGTTATAATTCAACAATCCAGAAGAAGCAGGTCTTCACTTGCCTACAATAACCTTCACAGAAAATTTTGTGATCTCTAATCATGAAAGAAGTGGGGGAAAAATTTCATCAGAAATGTAGGGTGCCCTTATCAATACATGTAGACATTTAATTTTTATATTGATATCTAATTTTAATTACTGTGCTTTATTATACTTCTTTTATTTATTCCATGTAAATATTTGTTTAAAGTTTTTAATTTGTTCCATTATATACTGTACATCTTTGACTTTTGCCTTCATTTAATTTTTCTTTGAATTTTGTTTTTTTTGTATCTCTTTGAACCCTTGTGACTAATAAAGGAAAGGAATCTGGTTTAGTTTGGTTTGGTCTGGTTTGGTTCAGACCTCCAGGTGATAGGAGCTAGGAAGAGGTTATGAGCAGGGTGGCCAATATTACATAGAAATGGGCGGAGAGAAAGCTGCCTCTGAAAGACTGCGGAAGAGGGGAGGGAATAGCGAATGTATACATCTCCTTGCTGATATACTGCTTCCTGACAGTTGTACCTTATCTCAAGAAAACCGACCAGATTGGAGTGCTTCTTTTCCAATACATACAGAAGGGTCAGGTTCTGCTGTTTAGGAAATTCCTCTGCTGTCAACAATCACGCTGTGGTGGCTTCAGGATGCTGTCTTTGATGATGCATCAGCATGTTCTATGATGGGGCCAATGACAATGAAAGGCAAATCAGTCTAAGCATCTTTCATGCAATGTGTTTCTCCACAGCTCATCTCCTTCACTAAACTGTAATCCTGGATCAAGTGTAGACCAAAAGTGGGTGTTTGGCATTTAGAATGTTGCCAGGTGCTCACACCATTGAACCAGCTGAACAAAGTCATTAGCAGGGAAGCAACTCAAGATTTTTCTAGGGAGTTAGTTGAGGGTATGAGCAATGATGACCACTGGAGATTGACTCTGGACATTGATGAAAATAGTCTGAGTGGTCTCTTCTGGAGGGGTTTCAGGTTGAAAACTACAGACAACTTCCAAAAGCCCTTAGTATCGCATTACCTATTCAAGACAAGCCCTTCAGACATGGAAGTGCCAACAGCTAAATCTGTTCCAGATACATGTAGGGGAATAAAATCATCCTGCATACAATTATTGTGTGTCCATGCATTGGTAATCTGTGGGCTTGTGTTGAGCAGTTACTATCTCATGCAAGATGAATCCAGCTGTCTGCTGAGTGTATACTGAAGATCAACACATCACCTTCTTTCTCTGCTTAATGGTTGTGGCAAAAGGAGCTGTGTGGTGAACCTATCTGAAGGTTTAAAGATAGGCCATTTCCTATCTGGCCAAGTTCTCATTAATTTCACTGAATATCATTTGAAGAGGAAGGTGAAAGTAGAGAGACAGGTGCTACCTTCTATTGTGTTTATCTAAATGGGCCTACACTGAGTATCCTTTTCTAAGTACGAGAGAAACTGCAAAAATGTGGGTCTGATGCCTTGGAGATGATAGAATAATCTGAGTCCTTGTGTGAGGTTTTCCCTGAGTAATCCAAGGTGGACTGTCCTGATAATGTGGGTCCTATCTCTTTATTTATCTTTCTGAATTCCATATTTATATCCTTTTTGTTGTTTCCATTTTTGATCAATGTAAACTCCTCTTTTTTGTATATTGTATTTTATCTTTTCATGTAGCCCTCAATGCCTTGGGCCTTTGTGGCCAATAAAAGAATTATTATTATTATTATTTGCCTTTGCACAGCTTCTAATGCTGGAGATGTCTTATAGTGTCAGCTGTTCACTACCACCTCTTATTTTTCGAGCAGTTCCAAGCAGTGCTGTTTTATGCATGTGCTCCATCCTTATTGCAGCCCCTATTTGTTCCACGTACTTCTCGAGATTTTTGCTCACTGTTACTAGGGCTCTGACAATTATTGGTACTACTGCTACCTTTTTCATCGACCACAACTGCTTAACTTCCCAAGCTAACCTGTCATATCTCTCGAATGCATACCTTGTTGTCAGCTGGGCATGCTATATCTATGATCCAGCATGGTTTGTTTTCTTTCTCAATTAAGACTATGTCCGGCTTCCTATTCTCTATCTCATGGTTGCACTGAATCATGAAATCCCATAGGATCTTTGCATTATCATTTTCGACGATGCCTTCAGGTTTGTGGTCATACCAATGTTTTACTCTGTCAAGTCCATACTTGTTGTAAAGTGTCCAATAGACAAGCCTGGCTATATTGTCGTGGCATCTCTTATATTCCTTCTGGGCTAGTGGCGTACATTGGCTGGTAATACGGTTTCACTGTTTTGTCCACAGATTCTGCACTTATCACTTTCTACTGTGTTGTCTATTTTGTATATTATGTAGTTCGTTCTTAGTGCTTGCTCTTGGGCAGCACAGATTAGAGCCTCTGTTTCTGGTTTTAAATCACTTTTAGTCATCCACAGCATCTTTTTTCTTTGTCTGTCTTATCTTCAACATCCCTATGAAATTGACCATGCATTCTTTTCTTTACCCACCTATTTTCAGTTTCATTCGTTTTCAATTTCTTGTATAGTGCTTTATCTTTGCAATATTTCATCCTACACAAACCTGACTTTCTTACTTATAATAATGGTTCTATGGCATTTTTTACATACCATGCTATGTTGTTTTCTTCTGCTCTAATGCTGTATTCGCATCCTCTTCCCCCTCTTTTTCTTGGTACATACAGTCTGTCTGTGTCACGTTTTTGGGTGGAGTGACCCATATCTAGTTAGCAATTTCCTTGTCTTTCTGTCTAAGCTATTTGGTTCGTCTACTGTCCATGCAAGTACTGCTGCTCCATATCTAAGGAGTGAAACTGCCCAGGTTTTGATAGCTTCGATTTTATTCTGTCCATTTAATTTCAACTTAAGGATCAGTCTCAGTCTGTGCACGTACTCCACTTATAATTTTTCTGTCATTTCTTTCTCCGTCAATTTATCCATTTCCATTATTATTATTATTATTATTATTATTATACTTCTGGTTGGAAGGCTAGAATGTCAGTGGAAGCTTGACAGGTATTTTTGTAATCAAAACTACTGTCTTCATTGATATTGTTGTTTAAAAGGGAGCGTAAGACAATAGTCTTTGTCCCCAGAAAAAAGAACTAAGAAATATTAGGGCCTTGTGCCCAAATATTAGTATTTACAAAATGTTTACATATTTACAAGTGAAAAATGGCATGGATGGGTGTGACTTTCTAATGCAAAACAAAGCAGTTTGTGACAGCAGGAAAAGTCACAGAAATGTAATTTTCGCTGAAACAAGTAACAATTTTGAGGACAAATTGATAACAAATTCAAAAGCACCACAGAATCTATGGACAGTGATAAAATTAACCACAAAGAACAAAGAAGTATTACGACAGAGAAAAGTGACATGATGGAGAACATAATCACTCGATAGTCGAACAGACAACAAAAATGTAACTGCCAACTCCCTATACAGAAACAATGTGGAAAACACCATGATAACTGATAACACAGAAAATAACAACTCCAACAACACGGAGCAGAGAAGCTTAACAGAAAAACAATAACTGAACGAACAACAACAAAAACATCAATGAGAACACAACCAATACCAATGTTAAACACCAGCAAAAGAGAGGCAGGTGTATTTGGAAGTAACAATAGCAGTAACAACATGATCGATTCCACCACCACCACCATCAACAGTGGGAGCAGAACAAGTACTTTTGCAACAGTAGCTGTGAAATGCCAACAAAATTACTATGCGATAGACACCTTAAACAAAGAGATGTTAGCGCTGGCCCACAAACTCATAGAAAGAGAAAATACCTGGGCAAACCTTGCAATCTCAGCTCAAGTAGAGGTAGAGATTGAGAAGAGGACAGCAAAGTATAGGTGCGTCTCGGAGAGGAGAACAAGCCTCCCACCTTCAGGTGGAGATGGCACTGAGATCAGTCGCAGAGGATGTTAAATTCATTCAAAGGGCTTGAAGTTTTGGTACCATCTCGGTCCTTTTTAAAACAGAAGTGCTGGCCATGAAGCATTCGGTGAGACCACATAAAACTGACCAGCTTATAATGTACCCATCCTACATGGGCAGAAGAACAATAAAAGTTTGAGTCCCCGGAATAACACCAGGTATCAACATATGGTGGCTGATGGGATGCGTGATTGTGGAGGACAGTGACACCCTCCTCCTAAAAGTCCAATGGATGCAAAGAGAAGACTGAGTTGGGATGGATTTGGAAATGCTAATCCAAATAAAACCCAAGACTTGGAAAACATCCCAGACCATGTCTGTCTCAAGGATGGGACAAAATTACCCTTGATCACTGAGGGCACAAGCACTACATCTACAAGCATGCTGGCCTCAGCAAAAAAGTACAGAAGTTCATAGACCTCCATTGACATCAACACCAAGGCTGGGAAAACAAAAAAAACAGTACCAGCTGTAGAAAGATCACCAACAACAACAGGGAAAGCAGCAAAAATAGTAAGAATGGTGGAAGCAGCGGCAGGTGTAACAACAGCACCAGCAGGAAAGCCGTTGGAGATGTCAACCACGAAAATCAACAACTCGCAACCAAGCTCAACAACTGCCACCTCTCACAAACAAGCATGAAGAAAAAGATACACATACAAACACGAATTCACTACCACAAAGAGAGGAGGCGGTTCCAACAGACACTGGTTCTACTACATTAAAAAGTGATGATGAGGGGAAATAGATTAAATCCAAAAACCGAAAAGAAGTTACAGAGGCGAGACATCTTGTCCTGCACCAAAACAAGATAACAAAGAAATTACACACACCCACAACAAACAAATACTCAGACAACTCCTGCAGTACTACAAGCATCAAAAATCCCACTGCAGACAGAAAAAAATTCCAAAAGGAAATTCACACAACAAATGCAACTACACCACAAATGCAGCTAACTTCGTGTTAGTAAGGAGGGCCAACAAAAAACTGATGGTCCTCTTATCATGAAGAGAAGACATTGAAAAAGGTGGGTGGAAATCTTCATGGACTAGCACGTGCAGTGTGCTAAAGGACTTAATGATGGTGATGATGGATTTGGACACTTTCCAAACAATAAAGGATGCCTTTCCAGATGATGTAGGGATCCCTCAAGTAAATGTCAATGTAAGGCTTCTACAAGGGTTCTCA
This sequence comes from Octopus bimaculoides, assembly GCF_001194135.2. NCBI lineage: Eukaryota > Metazoa > Mollusca > Cephalopoda > Octopoda > Octopodidae > Octopus > Octopus bimaculoides. The sequence continues at coordinate 29,166,094 of NC_068993.1, forward strand.
AAGGAGCTCAACGAAGAAATGACAGTGGGACTACCTGTCGTCTCTTGCCCCAGTTTGTGGATGAATGGGCTGGAGCACTTGCTCTTCTGCTTCTTGTGAAAGGGGAAGGTACTGCATGTCAGTCCATTTGCTGTCAGCACCCATTGTGTGGAGAACTGGGCATGCCATGGCTGATGATACGCAGACATGCGCTGACGCTGCAACATCTCCAGCAATACCTTAACAGTGAGAAGATGTGGTCGCTGTTTGTTGGACGCGCTTTTCTGCAGCTCGTCTCCTTGATGGAATGACAGTCCTTGATCAGGTGTAGACCGAGGCAGGGTGCTTGGCACCTAAGGTGTCTGCAAGCGCTCACAGCCCTCGGCCAGTCAGGCAATGCGATCAGTGGAAGTTCCACCTTGGAGTTCTATAGGAGATTAGTAGAGGGCAAGAGTGACGATGTTCTGGGCATTGGGAGGGATAAGCTGACCTGTCTCTTCCAGAGGAAGAGACCTGCGGGGGAGGTCTGCCAGTTCATGATAAGCTCTACAGGTACAGGTGTGCTTGTCTGAGTTGTATGTGGAGTGTCCATGCATTGCTGGCCTGTGGAGCTTTGTCGAACAGTTATTGCCATGTGTAGGATGGATCCAACTATCGTCTGAGTTCATCGTAAAGATCACCCTGCCTCCTTCCTTTAGCCGGGAAGGACAAGGAGTTTTTCCCTGTCTGGTGGCTATGGCAAAAGAGGTTGTGTGGTTGACATGATTGAAAGGGCTGAAGACAAGTATCTTCCTCTTTGGCCAAGGCATCATTGACTGTTTCAGATTCCACCTGTAAAGTAAAGTGAGGCTGGAGACAGAGGTGCTGTCACCCAGTAAATTTGTTGAAAGGTGGGGGAATGTGGCAAGAATGGCCCATGTGAATGGGCCTACTCTAAGTGTGTGCCTGTAGGCCGGATGAAATCAGGAGGAAAGGGGTGCTTACCAGAGGTGCCTTTGGTGTTAGAGGGTCCAAAGTGTATGAGGTTCCTTTGGTCACCTCTTCGTGGAACTCCCCCTTATTGGGGAAGTGCATTGCTGCTTTAATCTCCTTCTTAATTGTTATTTCTTTTTTTGCTGTTTACACATTTAACCCCACTGTTCCTTGTCTGTATATTGTCCTTTATGTTTCGTGTTCAGCCTTGGTGGCCAATAACAAAAGTATTATTATTATTGTTCAGTAGTTTTATTTTTATAACGTGCTTTCACTTCACTACCGAGTGCAGCTCCGTGCGCCTTGGGTATGTGCTGTGGTTTGCTGTGGTGTTCTTATGGTTACTGTATTGAAAGTGTTTTGCGTAGGATGTGTGCAGTGCCCAGTAGTGCAATTTTCTGTATGTTATACATATTTGTAAGTCCTGGTGTTTTTGTTATGTATTTGTCTGAATACTTTTTTATTATACCTAAGGCACCTACTATAATAGGAATTGTTTCTGTTTATAGATTCCACATTCGAGTTACCTCTATTTCCAGGTCTTTGTATTTTGAAAGTTTTTCCATTTCTTTTAGAGAGACGTTGTCATCTGCTGGTATTGATACATC
>NC_068993.1:29170429-29171242 GCF_001194135.2 Octopus bimaculoides
GTGACAACCAGGTTTATGCTATTTATTATTGATGTTGTTTTATTGTCTATTTTGATTTTGGGGAGATATAATCTGTGGTCCATTCTAAGATCTGTGGTTTTCAGTTCTTCGGTTATTCTCATTTTCATAGTATCGTAATTATTAGATTTCCCTTCGTTATTCCCAGGCTTTAGATTTGTTTTGCCTTCCTTTTCATTCATATGTTTGTCTGTGGTGTTCTGGATTGGTTGTTTTTGTACACTATTATACATCTCTACGGTCTGGGTTTGTTGTTTTTTGTTTACTTCGTTTTTGCCGGAAATGTTACGTTTGTCCTCGTGTTCTGCTGTAGTGACGCCTTTGATAGCAGACGACATTTCTGGAAAGCTTATCAAGCATGCGCAGGGACTAGTTCCGGAAGGAACACAGGAAGAGTCTCATGCGCATGCGTAGTCATCGATATCCAAGCTTCGCACCCTTATTGATTCTCTTTCTCGCCGGCCGGCGAAGGGCCCAGACGTACAAGCAGCCTCTCTCCAACATTCCAACTCTGAAGACACCTCTCTCCAACATTCCAACTCTGGAGCTAGACAAATAACCACTAACATCATTGACGGCGTCTCAGCAACCAAAAGGGCGAAGTGCTGCCTATTTCCTCTGTAAATAAATATTGTTGTGTTGATAGTTCAGAATCTACGTTCCGTTGTTTCTTCAAGAAGTTTAATGTACGGAAGCGGGTGTACACCTAATGGTGTATAACCACTTTCCTACAATTGGTGACCCCGACTCAAGAACAAACGCAGCCCGGAGAATCCCTACAATTGGTGACCCCGA
>NC_068993.1:29171772-29173314 GCF_001194135.2 Octopus bimaculoides
GACGTTCAACTTCAGGATTGCCTCTACATTCTCATCCATCACAAGTAAAAAGCTAAATAAATTTTCTTACGTTAAAGTTTTTCATTTTGTCAATGACTTCCGGAGCCTATAACCAAAGACTTCCTTACGGCTAAGACCTTTGTGGTTTTTCACACAAAAAAACTTCACGGTTATTTAATCCTAACAACTCTTTGAGTAGTTTCCTACATGTTTCACGAGACGTCAATTCATTCTTACACAGTATCCTCTACTTGCTGAAAATAGCAGTAAAAATGCACAGTTACAATCCATGGCAGGTACAACAAAGAGAGCCTATCAACATCATCACCATCACCAACAACTGCAGCAACAGCAGCAGCACCATCAACTACATACTACAAGCATCGTCGCCAATGTCAACACGACTCTACGTACTACCAGCATCGCCAACAGCGTCAAGATGACATCATTACCACCACACACACCACTGTCAACATCATTACCACCACACGCCATCCAACCAGCCAGTTCCAGCGACGACATCAACAGCATCATTCAACTACGTCTACCACATTGTCGTCGCCAGCAACACCAACATCAACATGCGCGGTTTTTATCTCGACCCTGTTAGAGTGGATGTTTCCACTCACGATCAACAGACCAGAACTAACCAGCCAGAATATTCCGTACCAGGTAACACAGGTCCCAGCTAGCATCGACACTCAACTACAGCTCTGCTCCTTGACCGCAACTTCCTGCGTATGGACATTCTATCTCCTTGTGGAATTTTAATACGAATTTTTCTCCATCTCAGTGTTTTAAGACGTTTCAGTCTATACTACAGACACTTTTACTATGTTCTGTGTTTTCTCTCACACACACACTAGTGCACTCATATATTTTCTTTCCTTTCAGAAAAAAAAACAAAAATTCAGACTTTTACATCGCGTGATTCCAGTTTCCTGGACAGTTGTCATCACGGTTGTTTTGTCATTGTCAATTCATTTGTACATTGCATGCATGTAATTCACAAGTGTACATTCATTTCTTTGATTTTCTTTGTGTGTGTTTGTGCCACATCTTGTGGGTGGTTTCGGTGGCCATCTTGCCTCAGGCGTCCCTCCAAATTTTCTATTTTCGTGCTTTCAGCACTCGCGGGGGAGCCATGTAATGACGCCTTTGATAGCAGACGACATTTCTGGAAAGCTTATCCACGCATGCACAGGGACTAGTTCCGGAAGGAACACAGGAAGAGTCTCATGCGCATGCGTAGTCATCGATATCCAAGCTTCGTGCCCTTATTCATTCTCTTTCTCGCCGGCCGGCGAAGGGCCCAGATGTACAAGCAGCCTCTCTCCAACATTCCAACTCTGGAGCTAGACAAATAACCACCAACATCATTGACGGCGTCTCAGCAACCAAAAGGGCGAAGTGCTGCCTATTTCCTCTGTAAATAAATATTGTTGTGTTGATAGTTCAGAATCTGCGTTCCGTTGTTTCTTCAAGAAGTTTAATGTACGGAAGCGGGTGTACACCTAATGGTGTATAACCACTTTCCTACAA
>NC_068993.1:29173829-29174783 GCF_001194135.2 Octopus bimaculoides
AATACCGGTGTTATTTAATCTGTTTGTAATTTTTTTGTACATGGTGTTTGGGTTTTGAGATGGTCTGATTTTGATGTAACACGTGTGTTTACGATCGCTGTACGGGTAGTGGAGGTATCAAGTTAAAATACATCATAATATTTGGAAAAATAGAAATAAATTTCAATGAGTATTACTTACTCGGATATAGTCCAACCCTTTGTCAGCTATTATTATTATTATTATTATTATTATTATTATTATTATTATTATTATATGTCTGACTTTTGCTTTACATTTGTACAAGTTAGCTCCAAGTCTCACTTCAAGAGACAATAAGAATAAGATAGAAATTCACGTTTGTGTTATACCTAGGGTGTCATATATTTGCTTTTGCACATAGAATTGTCCTCGAGAATGTTTAAGAAAATTATGAGTTTGTTTAAAATTTGAGATTACATAGACAGTATTTTACATAGGATATGGGCAGTTCCCATGAGCACTATCTTTTGAATTTCTGCCATTTTGGGGGTTCCTGGTATCTGAGCTAGGTAGCAATTAGCCCCTTCTGCAATTATTCCTAGGGTACCTATGGTAACAGGTATTGTTTTTGTTTTGAGGTTCTACATTTTGCCAATTTCTATTTCAAGATTTTTATACTTGCTCAGTTTTTGGTAGGTCTTAACAGATACATTTATGTTGATTGGGACAGTCATGTCAATGAGGAGGCATGATTTTTGTCTGAAGTCTTTCAGTATAATGTACTCTTTTACTCTTTTACTTGTTTCAGTCATTTGACTGTGGCCATGCTGGAGTACCGCCTTTAGTCGAGTAAATCGACCCCAGGACTTATTCTTTGGATGCCTAGTACTTATTCTATCGGTCTCTTTTTGCCGAACCGCTAAGTTACGGGGACGTAAACACACCACCATCGGTTGTCAAGCAATGTTGGGGGGACAAACACAGACACACATA
>NC_068993.1:29175243-29182550 GCF_001194135.2 Octopus bimaculoides
TGAACCAGTTGAAGACACACAAGATGTTGAAATATCATTCATTAGATAACAATGGCACTCTTCTTTTAATTTTGACTCTATATCCTCAGGAGGAGTTACCTTAATCCTTTATCTATTAACCATAATGAAGTAGATTGACAAATATATTTTTTGAACCAGTTGAAGACACACAAGATGTCGAAATATCGTTCACTAGATAACAAAGGCACTCTTCTTTTAATTTTGACTCTATTATTATTATTATTATTATTATTATTATTATTATTATTATTATTATTATTATTATTATCATTATTATTATTTGTGTTGGACATATATCACATTAGCACTCAAAGTTTTGTTGCATTATTGTGTACACTTGTTAATTTTTGTTAAAAGTTTAAATAAGGTCCCCTACTTCTCTCAATAAACCAAGGAACCACATTCAATGAGGTGATAGCAAGAAAATTTCATACGATCATCAGTTTCATAAGAGAGCAAATGTTTGAGAACAACGATAATTCTTACAGCAATGTTTTTAACAATACAAGCGACAACAAAAGTAATAACAATAGCAGCAGTAGCAACAGTAAAAGTATTAAGAACAACAACATAAATAATAGGGGCAACTCCACAGAAAGGCAATCTTTTGCTAGAGTGGCAATGAAATTAACAAAATATTTTTTGCTCTCTCTAAACATGGAGTTATACTTGATACAGGTAAAACAACTCATGAAGGGGAACAGCAGGAGGGCACAAGTTGCCATCCCAATTGAGGTTTTGGCAGTAACTGCACAGAAGACAATGGTGCATTGCTGTGTGTTGACTAAAATCCAATACCTAGAAGCAATGACACATGTCCAGGTGGAAAATGTCCTGAAAGAAATATTGACAGGTGTGAATCATGTGACCAGAGCATAACAGCTTGGAAGTGTAGAGGTCTTCTTCAAGAGTGAAGCACTCCATAGCTTCCATATGTAACAGGGAACTCACTCTCTAGCCAGTGTATTTAACAAGAACCTGCTGTACTAAAATAGAGAGTTCAGTCTAAGTTGGACATCTGGTGGTTGTTGGCCTGTGTTACTTTGGAAGGTAATGGCATCCTCCTCAACACTAAATAAATGGAGAAGGAGTTTTGATCTGGGAACACAGTCAAGATACACTTCCAGATCAAACTGGTGAAGATGGAGAAGGTTCCAGATCTTATACACCTGCCAAATGGACAGGAGTTGCATGTTGAGTTGGGCGAAGAAGGCCAAGATATCACTTATGCAATACAGAGGGCCACTTCAAAACTTTCTGTTCTGAACAAAAATAATAGAGGAGAGGCCTTCAACTACTGCTAACACCACAGCCTCAACAGCAACAATGTACTGCAGTAACATTAATAATAATGAAGGGAAGAAGAACAATGGCAACAGTAACAACAGCAAGACCGGCAACAGCAATAATGACATCTGGAATAACAGAAACTAAACCCACCACATAGAAAATTCTCCAACCTAACTTCCTCTCTCCCCTCTTTTTCAAACACACTCATGGACACACACTGAAAACATACTTCCAACTGTTCCTGCACCAATATAGATATATTATCTTGTGAGGAAGAGGGACAACTGAGTAAATCAGATAAAGAACCACACAACCATGACAGCATCAATGAAACCATACCAAAACCAAACAAAGATAAATCTACAAGCAAAGGTGGTGTTTTAAACTAGCTGACTTGTATGCTCAGACTGGGTTAGGCAGCTGGATTTCTTTAGATGTCTGGAGCTTTTCCTGAGAATGTTACATTCTTTACTGATAGTAGGTGATTTGAATGCCACCTTAGGTGCATGACTAAATTATATGGGTGTAGCTGATAGGAAAATGGGGTGGGGTGGGGGCATAGAAGCCACACAAACCAGTCCGGTTGTTTCCAACTGGTTGGACACAGGCAAACAGCATTGGGTTATCCAGATCACATCTAGATAGAGTATTCTGTAGGCCAGCAGATAGGGGTAGCATTGGTTGTTCACAATTCAAAATGTTTGGCTACACAGATAACAAATTTAACTCTTGATATATTTCAACACTAAGCACAAACGTGCAGTGTTAGAGTTTCATTGGCTCTCCCAATTTATTATTCACCTAGAGGACTGACTGTTTTGTTTATTTATTTATCATTTGAGTGGACAGAATCATTAGAGCATTGGGAAAAAATGCCTAACTGCAGTTGTTTGACTCTTTCAGAGTGCAAATCCCACTAAGGTTAATGTTGCCTTTCACCCTTTCAAGGTCAATAAAATAAGTACCAGTTAAGCAATGAGGGTTAATGTAATTGACTTACACCCTCCCCATAATTGCTGGCCTCGTACCAAAATTTGAAATCATCATCATCATTATTATCATTATTATTGAGTGAGAGAGCAGTGCATGCCATCAAAGTGACACTGGGGTAAGATATATGAAGCCCAGTATAAACATCATGACTACCTATCTGATAAGGATAAACCAGGCACATGCATCGCAACCATATGTGTGCGACATAGTGACCTTATATCATGATAAACAATGCATAACCTTGCAGGTGAGCCCAGTTAGAATTTTTTTCAGGTTGAGTAGCCCATACTGCTCAAAAGGTCCCTGAATAGGGGTTGTTTAAGGATGATGAACAAAGCACCCATGTTTCCAAAGGTGAATTATCCAAACCCCAAAGAATTCCTCTCAACACATGGTTATCATGCTCCCCCACTACTTCTGCTTGTGATCAGAGATGCACATATCATCAGCCATTAAGGGACATGCTCAACTGGTTAAGGTCAAACAACTGACAAGCAAATCTGTGGTACTGAGCAGAATATTTACTGTAGCCCATCTTTTATACCAAGACAAAACAATGTACTTGATAACACTTTCAATCAGTTAAGATCAAAGTCATGAGAGCCACTGCCTTGTACTGCATCAGGGGATTTACTATTATTATTACTATTACTATTATTATTATTCATCTTTATTGTCATTATCATCATCCCCATCTTCATCTGACACTGCCAGATACCATGTATATAAATTAGTTGAAGAAATAGGAGAAAAATAACAATAACAAGAGCACTCAGAGAGCACAAACCTCTACCAAGGCAACACCAACATCCTCTCAACGATTAGCCAGAGATGATTTTTAAAATGAGAATATCTGAAATAAAGTCAACTGCTTTCACAAACAAGAATACTAAAAATGAACCCGACCGCTCTCAAAAATTAAGTAAAAAAAAAAGGAGAATCCTTGTCTGGTACTGGATCGATCCCAAAATTTAATGCCAGTTATGAGGCCAAACAACCCTGAAAGTTTCATCTGAATTCATCCAGCGGTTCTTGAGATATCTTGTCCATGGACAAACAAACAAACACAACTGTAAATAATACCTCCACCTTCGCTAAGGTGGAGGTAATAATAATAATAACAATGATAGTCACATTGTATTACAACACATTGGAACACGTTCTCTCACCATCGTCTTCTCCCTCTTTCTCCCTTTTTCCTCTAGTTGTCGCTGTTGTTCTTTTTTTTCTTCTTTATCTTTTGCTCCATCTTTTTACTACATGTTCATGTTCCTTATTTACCTAGGCATGTGACACTCACCCCTTCACCAATATCATAATTGAAGCTGAAAAATCAAAGCACAGAAGTAGGGCTGTTGGCAAATAAGCTGGCAGTCCCACAGAGCTTACTCTTGAAGAGGGTGTTTTTCTTGCTACTTGGTCGTCCTACAGGAGGTAAAACAAGACCTATCTAAGGGTGGATGAACTCTAAGGAGTCAACAGCCATCCATTACTGGTACTGCCGATGAAGCCATTACCACTTAGAACAGCAGTAATAATAGTAGAGAACAAAACTGGCAGAGAACATTTTCATGGGGTTAAATCTACCACAGAAGGAAGAGGTCTCCTTAGTGTTGGCTACAGGACCTTAGAGATGGTGTCTCGATAAAAACACTGGTGGCTGTGACACCACACCAACAATATCCTCTTTAAAAATGTAATGTCAAATAAAACTCATTACAACTGCATTAATGAGACACAAACCCTGAGCAAAGGTCTCTTGCACAGCAAGTGTTTCACTGCTCAGAAGTGTGGACCTGGTTGTTATCCAAATAATGCAATAAAGATTAGGAGAAAATGTACTCAAAATGACAACAGAACTGTAATTACAGAAGTGAGTCTACAAAAATTGGAGACCAAAAAAAAAAAAAAATGCATAAAATCAGGACAGAGAAAGATATGTTCCCTATCATGGAACAAAGACTTTCAGACCAGATCAATTTAATCATGAAAAGGCAGTGATTATGCCAGCTGGAACTGGAGGAGATCTCCACCATAGTGAAAAAGTGTGAACATGACTACATTGAATATGAAGAACAAAAAGCAGAACAAGAACAGAGATTTGTAGAGGGACAAATAAATCCCCACAAAGAAACAGCTGCCTGGAAGAAGGTAAATTTTATTTTGTGGGGGGAAAGACTTTTACTGTAGAAGAAAGAAGCTTATTACTACAACTGAATGAGGTATAAAATAGCAAAAGAAAGAGGTTACCAGCCCTGAGAGGTTACCAGCCCTTCTTTATTGAAATAAAGAAATTATATAAAGTAGTGAAAAAAACAGACGAATTATTTGGGAAAATCTACATAAAAAATATAACAAATCTAATTGACCTTATTATATACTGTGCAACCTATCGCTGTGCAAACCCTTGGGGTTAAAAGTCAAAGGAAAACAATGGACAAAGACTCATAGAGGAAACGGAGGCTTGAGAACCAAACTGAACAGCTCAAGAGAGCTCTTGGACAGTTAAGTGCAATCACAAAAAAGAAGAGGTGAAGGAAAGACACAACAAACTGCAAAGGAAACACAGCATAAGACAGAAAGGACTACAAGTAGTTAAAGAGGAATTAAAACAAAAAATCAAAACAGAGTTGAGTAAAAAAAAATTGTTGAGAGAGGGGAATTTTTTAAATACAAAATGGGTATGAAAACTATACCACTGGGCCATAAATGACATCCTCAGGCTATAGGATTGTTTCTAGGTCATTACACTTCATCAGGTATGATAATCCATCATTTATAACCCACAAAGAACTGCCATTCTTATAATTGAACTGCAAATAGTAAATTTTCTAATGAGTGCAAAGCTTTGTCAAAATGGAATTAATTAACTAGAGGTACACTAAACAGCACTGATTAAAATCAAGGTGTGTATGTATATATATATATATATAACACATTCATGTTATTTTCATTGCAGTACTTGTGAAAAGAAGTATAATTGCAGGGAAGGGTAACTTGATATCAGAGGGATGAGAACAGAAAAAAGGTGTTTCACAAATTTTAAAAGTTTTACATACACATACTTAGCATTTTTCACATCCAAAATGGCTACTGTATACAATTATGCCACAACAAAACACAATAGCAAAAAACAACATAAAATGAAAACACAATAAATGCACAAAAGAAAGAAGAAAATGAACAATTTAGTAAACAGCAGCAGCATTAAGAACAGCAACAACAGCTCTGACTTAATTTCAAACAGTACAGTCTGTTCATAAAGTAGTTGTGTGAAACCTTCCTCCAGTGCTAAATGAACCACCACATTTTTGGACATACCACAGTTACAAGAAGAGTATTGTAGATAGTAGGATTTTGTAAAGCCCTTTTCTTTTTGGCCACAGAAGATTATTCATGAAAGGGTAAAGAAGAAACTTTAACAGCTCTGTCAAAAAAAAAAAAAAAAAAAAAAGATGGTCTAAATTTTCTCTTATATCAAGTATTACAACACACCATCCAAATTATATTGAGAAATAATCTCAGTTGGAAACGGTAAAAATTATGGCACCATTTGCTGTACCTTTAAAACTGAAAATGTAGCCAAATGCAGGCTGCAGTTGTCGGACATGCCTTTGACTATACTTTTGTGCCTCATTCAAAGAAATACAAAAATTACAATAAAAGAGGTTGGATTTGACATAGACTCATGGCTAAGAGTGACCTTCTTGTAACAGTAGTTAAAGGAAGCTTAAAGAAAGGAGACATGTTGTGGGGCATCAAAATGGGCTTGGAAAACCTAATAACCCTCAAAAGCAAAAGAGCAATGCCAGAAATGTGTTCAGTAGAAGGCAGATTGATGATACCTAGTAGAAAGCCTAGATTCTATGTTTGTCAGAGTAAAAATCAACCTTAGAACTGAATGCCCCAAAGGACTAGGAAACCTTAGTAAATTTAGTGAATCCAAAAAAGAGAAGAGCAAAAAAAAAAAAAAGGAAAAAGAACAACAGTGTTTCCACAACACAGCTAGGCAAAACTCTGGAGGTAGCAAAACTAATATCTTTAGGCCTAGTATCACAAATAGATGAAAACACCTCATCTATTAACAGTACCAACCTATAGTACCACATCTTCATAGAGTAATGAAGAAGAAATAACTATAGAGGAAGATATGAAAAAAAAGAGGAAAAAAAAAGCTATCCCCCAAAAATGCTACAAACACAAGTGAGGAATAATTTCTTGTAAATGAAAATGAAATCCTGCCTAAAGAAAATAGAAAAGAAAATGCACAGGACAATGCAAACCAAGCAATTTATGACTTGTGCAACCACTCATCACTTCCTATATTATCAGCCATTATCAGCTTTTTGCAGAACCTCTAACATCTCCACCATTTGTTGAGGCAGATTTTCTACTGCTGAATGCCCTTCTTGTTGCCAACTCTCACTTGTTTCCGTGCAATGTAATACTTTTCCATGGCCTGACATGTCTCCATAGAAGATTGAAAACAAATGACAATTATGACACAATATCAAGACAAAGAGACACAAAAATACATTCCCCCCATGCCTAATATATGTGATGGGCTTCTTTCAGTTTTCATTGACCAGTTCCACTCACAATGCTTTGGTTCACTTAAGACTATGGTAGAAGACACCTACTCAAGGTGGCATGCAGTGGAGCTGAACCCAAACCATATAGTTGGGAAGAGAATATAGTCATGGTGCACCTTAGTCACTTACACACATGCGTGCATGCACACACAGAGGCAGAAGAGAGGAGTGAAGATGAGATATACTGAAGCTGGATGAGGTAGTTGTGAAATCCCATTACTTATTTCATTACAGTATGTTGCCTTGCCATCTCTCTCTTTCTGGGCATGTGAGCATATGTGGATGATTTGTCATTTCCTGTTTGTGTGTGTGTTTTTTTTATTTCATCTGTATTTGTGTGGCTGGATGTGTATGCATGGGTGTTTTCTTTTCTATTTGAGGAAATATGTGTAAGTATGTGAGTATTTGGTT
>NC_068993.1:29182560-29185463 GCF_001194135.2 Octopus bimaculoides
GTGTGTGTGTGTGTGTGTGTGTGTGTGTGTGTGTGTGTGTGTGTGCGCGCACGCATGCGCGCATGTGTTTAAGTGTGATTGTGTGCAATGCTGTCAATTGATTAAATTCAAAATATAAGGAAGATCTCTTCAGTGACAAAGCTGAGAATGACTGGTAGGGAGCTTGCTAATTCCTGAAAATGTGTCTGTAGCATGGTAGTATGAAGGAAAGTGGAGTGATTGTCAATGTGACGGTAGCAGTGTGGTATTGGGAAATGAGTGGAGGTGATGATATGGGATGATAGTGGCATGCTGAACATAAAAAGAGTAATAAGTAATCTATTAAAAAGGATAAGTAGCGTCAAAATCAGTGTAATGGTGGTGAATAAGAAAGAATGACCAGTTAAGTTGTGGTTTCTTTACCGGTGGAGTATCCTCCCCTACTGCCCTACTCAGGTGAGTTTGATGATAGTAGAGTTGTTGAGACAATGGTGTTGGTAGTAGTGGTGGTGATAATGATATAGTGATGGCAAAAATGTAGTAGTTGTGATGGTGGGTAAAAATGGTGGTAGTAACAGGAAATGAGGGTGGCAGTGGTTGTGATGATGAAGATTTAGTAGTGAAAGTGGTAGTGATGGAAGAAGTGGAAGTGGTGGGGTTGAAATGGAGTGATGGTGAAAGTAGTAGCAGCGTTGGTAAATTCATGATGATTTAGCAGTGGAAGTGAGTATAATAATGGTAGTAGAGGAGATTAGTTACCCTTTTATCATAATGTAAGCATTAATTGGTCACCTTAAAGTAAAATAAGAAAGAGGGAGAGAGAGAGAAAGAGAGAGGAACGAAAGGGAGAGAGGAGTGACTGAGTGAAAGAGGAGTGACTGAGTGAGAGAGACAGACAGACAAAGAAAGAAAGCAGTGAGGAGAAACACAGCAACAAAAAGTGAACATGGACAACTACAAAACACACACAATCCAAATCAAGGAGCTGCAAGGACCTTCTAGCATTAGTAAGCAAATTTTCTTTGAATAATAACAATAATGCTTTTTACAACAGCAGTGGTTCCCAAAGTGGGTGTACCACATCCTGGCAGTGGGGGTAAAAATCTAAGTACATTGGTTGGCAATGCCCACCTACTTACTTTCCTCAGGTTTAGAAAATAGTGCTTAAAAACTGAAATGTAAAAAATTACATTCTCAAAACAAGAACAAAGAATAAAAATAAATAACCCCCTCCCACAAAAAGTTTACTGAGGAAGCTGATCATAAAATTCCCAAAAGAATTCCCTAGAAAGATATATTACTGACCAAAGAGTAGCATTTTTTTCAACAGTCGAAAAAATTGATGTAAACATATTCTGTTGAGCTGATGAGCTAACCTTCTATACCTGCATTTGTTTGTAAAATATATAATTGTACTATGCAGCTTATAACATACACATTAATGCAGACATCATCATCATCATCATCGTTTAACATCCGCTTTCCATGCTGGCATGGGTTGGACGGTTTGACTGAGGGCTGGCAAGCCAGAAGGCTGCACCAGGCTCCAATCTAATCTGGTAGCTGGATACCCTTCCTAATGCCAACCACTCTGAGAGTGTAGTGGGTGCTTTTTACGTATCACCAGCACAGGAGCCAGTTAGGTGGCACTGGTGACGACCATGCTCGAATGGTGCTTTTTACATGCCACTGGCACAGGACCAGTCAGCCAGCACTGGCATCAACCACACATGAATGGTGCTTTTTACATGCCACCAGCATGGGTCCCAATCAGGTGGTACTGTCATCGGCCATGACAACGACTTCACTTGACTCAACAGATCTTCACAAGCGCAGTTTATTGCCCAATGATTGAAGGGTACTCTTAGATGGGCCAGTTATGCTGCACTGGTATAGGCCATGGTTATGGTCTCATTGGCTTGCCGGGTCTTCTCAAGTACAGCATATCTCCAAAGGTCTCCGTCACTTGTCATTGCTTCTGTGAGGCCCAACATTCAAAGGTCATGCTTCACAACCTCATCCCAAGTCTTCCTGAGTCTACCTCTTCCACAGGTTCCTTCTACTGCTAGGGTGTGACACTTTTTCACAAAGCTGTCCTCATCCATATGCAACACATGACCAAACCAGCACAATCATCTCTCTTGCACACCACATCTGATGCTTCTTACGTCCAACTTTTCTCTCGGGTTGCTTACACTCTGTCAAGTATGCACACTGACATTACACATCCAGTGGAGCATACTAGCTTCATTCCTTGCAAGCTTACACATGTCATCAGCAGTAACAGCCCATGTTTCACTGCCATGTAGCATGGCTGTTTACACACATGCATCATACAATCTAGCTTTTACTCTGAGTGAGAAGTCTTTTGTCACCAGCAGAGGTAGCAGCACTCTGAGCCTTGTCCAGGCTATTCTTATTCTAGCAGCTACACTCTCAGAACATGTAGAATAAATAATTCATCATACACCAAAATAAATTATTTTTCCATGATCAGCATACTATGTATATCAACTAGTGAAATAAATATTCATCTCATACCTCCTGACTTTCTTTATAATATATATACACCAAAGACTCGAGGTATTTCGGGTTGCAAGACAGTGTAGGAGAGAGAATAGTGATGTTGTAGGAGAGAAATGTGTTCGCATGGATGATGGTACGCTTGCATTAAATGAGGATGCAAAGAAAGAGGTCTGGAGATGCCACTACGATAGATTGCTTAATAAAGAGAATGAATGGGAGAAAGAGAGCCTGCCTTATGTCGACCCAATAGAGGGACCAGCTATCCGAGTTGATAGTACCAGGGTAGATAAAGCAATTAAGAGTATGAAGACCGGGAAAGCCCCCGGCCCATCAGGAATCACTGCAGAGATGCTCAAAATATCTGGCAGTGTTGGCTATAGCCTAGTCACCCGTATTAC
>NC_068993.1:29187169-29191458 GCF_001194135.2 Octopus bimaculoides
TGGCTTGTGCGGGTGGCACATAAAAGACACCATTTCGAGCGTGGCCGTTTTCGTGCGGGTGACACGTAAAAGCACCCACTACACTCTCTGAGTGGTTGGCGTTAGGAAGGGCATCCAGCTGTAGAAACTCTGCCAAATCAGACTGGAGCCTGGTGTTGCCATCCGGTTTCACCAGTCCTCAGTCAAATCGTCCAACCCATGCTAGCATGGAAAGCGGACGTTAAACGATGATGATGACACCTCATGAAATAATCTTCACTGATTGGATTTACTGGATTTCATCTACACAGAACTCTATATTACATTCCTACATTTTGGTTTACAATGTAATTTGTAGCCTGGTCCATTAAAGGAGCTTTTTGTGATTACCAGCAGATTATATAAATCCATATATTGTGCATAATATATATGATGGTTGTCTACTCCTTATGCAAAGTTTGACAATCTCTCGTACTTATACCTTAGATCTATCATGGCATCAGATGTGGCTTTTTAAACCAGACAATATTTTGAAAAGACACCCACAAAAATTGCATATCTGCTTTGGACTACCAAGAGCTGCAGTTAAGTTCTGATCTTTGTGGATCTTAAAATGTCTTTTGAGGCCTCTGTTAAATTTG
Source organism: Octopus bimaculoides (assembly GCF_001194135.2). Lineage (NCBI taxonomy): Eukaryota > Metazoa > Mollusca > Cephalopoda > Octopoda > Octopodidae > Octopus > Octopus bimaculoides. The sequence goes on from NC_068993.1 coordinate 29,187,790, forward strand.
CAGACCTTATGGCATACATGGCATTGACAGTTATGCACAGGAAGGTTGGAAAAATAGTTGGGGGAAGTTCGTTTTTCATGGGTTCACAAATGAGATTTGAGCCTAGCAAAAGAAAGACATGGTCTGTCATAAATTGTGCACATACAAAGGTGGTTGAGAAACATTTTCTCGTTGATCGCAGCAGTTTTCTTTAAATTTCTTCTGAGTTTTTCATGGGTCATCCTGGTTTCTTCAAAAGCTTTCCACTCCACTACACACTTATGCTTGCCATCCAGCTCAGTCTGAAGCAAGGGTTTTTATAGCCATTTGATCTATTCCAAGTGACTTTATGTTAGTCCTTTTACAGTCCTTAAACCTCTTTTGGGGTTACACTCATTGCAATTTCCCTTCTGCAAGTTTGCCATAAAACAACTGTTTGGGTATGCATTCATCCATCATTCGAACAATGTGGCCAAACCATCTCATTTGATTTTTCAAGATCATTGATTTTAGTGAACTGATGCCTGCAGATGCAAAGACATCTGAGTCTGGGGTCAAAATGTCACATTTGATGTTTAAAATGTAGCTAAGACATTTTTGGTGGAACTATTCTAACAAACAAACAAACATTATAAGGCAATGCCCCAGCATGGCCACAATCAGATGACTGAAATAAGTAGAAGAGTAAAAGAATATATATATAGCATATGGTATAAATATAAACAGGGCAAATTTTTAGCCATTTCTCTGCAGACTAAAAAATGATGAACAATGTTAATCAATTTTCGAACCTTATTGGGTTCTCATCAGAGGCGTCTACATCATTCTGACAGTCTCCAGAGAAACAAGCAACCAAACTGTTAACATACTTAACAAATGCAGCAGTGGTTATGGTATGTTCTGTTAAGAATGTAGTAGAGTACAGTTTAAAGATCATCCACTTTCAGATTTACTCTGTGCTATCCAGTAGTAGTATTATATGTACTTCTAAGTTTGCGTTTAGGTATCTGTCATGCGTGAATAGATAATTGAAAAAATTGGAGTCAACAGGAAGAAGTACGGTTGGACATTTATTTTTTAATCACTACAATAGTTTCCATGCAATGTAGTTCTCCTGGAGAACTACACTGTTGACTCCATTTTTTTCAATTTTATATATATATATATATATATATTAGTCAACAGATGCAATCAAGAGAATTTCAATACAGAAAACACTTAATAGTGCTCAAATGATTTGAATTTACACTCTGATATCTTCACCAACGAACAAATCACCAGAGTAAATAGATGCTACAAGAGGAATCCAAGTGAGCAGATATGAGGACAATGATTCAAATAAACAGATAAAACCTTGGGTTTTAATATACAATATATATATATATATATATATATATATATACATGTAAAAAGAGAAGGCAGATTCAAAATTTTGAGATGATAAACAATCAAGTATAAACATATATATATTTTTATAGAGCAAACTTACTCAGATCAGACAGACTCAAAGAATTAGAGGGGAGAAGGCATTACAAGTCCAACAGCTGTTTCTGAGGGTTTGGCAGATGTAGCTGATCAAAAATTTTCAGCTGGTAATGGAAGCAAACAAACATCAGTAAATTCCAGAACATCCTCTATCAGGATGGATACATAAGAGTCTAACATTTTAAGTCATTATGCACAGAAATTTAAAGGTAGAATAGGTATAGTAGGAGGCAAAGAAGTGGTAGTGGTAGGAGGAAGTAGGTGGCTAGATGGGAGTATGTGGAGTGTTGGAGCAAGGGAAGGAAGAAGAGGTCAGAGTCATGTCAAGATAATGGAGGGGGGGGGGGTAAATGCATAGGGTACTGAGAGAGTTAGTATTAGTAGTAAAAGTGGAGAATTGGAAGAAAAATGGGAGGTGTAGCATGTGGTATTTGAAGGGTGATCAATGCTGCTGGGTTTATGAATAGATGTTAAAAATTTAGTGTAGTGGTCAATATAATTAAAGGAAGTTCAGATAGTGAGTGGAAATGGGGGAGCAAATATCAAGTGAGGGAAAGGGTCAATCACATTCTAGTAGGATGGCAAAAGGGAAATTTCAGGAATGAAGATGGTATGGCAATGGAAAGTGAGTAATTTTGGTTGAAGAGGAAAGGAGATGGAGGAATTGAATTCAAAGAATGAAGACAGAGGTGGCTGTAAGGGGGATGTGCTGGGTAGGAGGTTATTAAAGGTAATAATAAGAAGGCATCTTTAGTAGGTTTATGTTATTAGTGTGAACAAGTTGTAACTACATGTTTATTGTAGCTAAAGTTAATTGTAGTTAGGGAATCACATAGATTTCATGAAATGTGTTTACATGAAAGGATTACATCTAAGAATCTATTAAGTAATGAGGAGTTGTGGTTGCAAAGGATGGTGAGTGATTCCCTTAAACACAATTTACAAATGATAAGGTTGGTGTTGTAAGGGGGAGCTTCACTGACGATAGACCAGGTTAGTGTATAGGGAATATTTTGTGATTTGAGGTTGTGCATATAAGTTGCTAAAGAGGTAGATAATTTAGAAGCTGGATTGGAGAAAGAGTTCGTATGTGCTTGGTAGCATCGCTTGAAATCAACAGTGTTGCCTATATAGACCCTTGCTCGGTAGGAGCATGGTATTACTACTCGACATTTGTAGACTACATTTTTACATAGACAGAAGCCTCCAAGAGGGCTGAGTTGGGAAACCTGGCATTTGCACCATAAGAATTTATGAATGATTTAGAAAATCACAAATGCGTATACATAAAAATTAATATAGACAGCAGTATGCAAGGTTTACTCTAATTCTATTTTTTGTGATCAACCAAGAAACATCAAGCAAAACTCACAAAGTTCAATGAAATTCATTTGAAACTGCAAAGAAATGAGGTTAAACCATATCTAGGTAAAATCAGCCCTCTCCATGTTTCTGTCCAAATCAAAGATTTTCATATGTAGACTAAGTCGTTATGAGTTCTTCCAGTTTCATAGCCTCTCTGAATTGAAGAAGGAAAAGTGCTACATACCAGAAGATTACATTCAAGTGTGTTGTTCACACCTGGATGAGCTGCACAGAGACATGTCTCACAAACTTCAGGATATTTATTTTTGCTTAAAATACCAGTGTGAGTGATTCCTAAATATCAGTAATGTGTAAACAAGAATAGTGGTGTAAGAACTGGTTTCACTTTAAAATGATAGCGAGCTGAGGCATATAAGGGATGTTCATTAAAGATTTCCTCTGGCCCACTTCTGGGAACAGTGAGTAAAAATCTTGAGAAGTACATGGAACAAATAGGGGCGGCAATAAGGGTGGAGCACTTGCAGAAAACAGCACTGCTTGAATGGTGCTCAAAAAATAAGGGGTGTTACCTTAGTTCACTGCTAGTGAACAGCTGGCACCATTGTACATCTCCAGCATTAGAAGCTGTGCAAAGACAATAAATAATAATAATAATCCTTTCTACTATACAAACAAGGCCTGAAATTTTGAGGGGAGAGGTTAAGTCGATTCCATCAACCCCAGTACTAACTGGTACTTATTTTACTGACTCCAAAAGGATGAAAGGCAAAGTCAAACTCAGTGGCATTTGAACCAAGAAGATAAAGATGGACGAAATGCTGTTAAACATTTTGCCAGCTTGCCTAATAATAATAATAATAATAATAATAATAATAATAA
>NC_068993.1:29191468-29218080 GCF_001194135.2 Octopus bimaculoides
AATAATAATAATAATAATAATAATAATAATAATAATAATAATGGAAAACAGCAATGTTTTACGAAAAGAACAAAAAAGGTGCCAGAGAGGGATGTATGGCTATAAGAAGCAACTTCTGATAAGGAGGAGTGTAAGAGAAAGACAAACCTGAATGTTGCTTCGGTTGATAACCAGAAAGAATTCGACAGTGTTCTACACTCTTGGATACCGGAATCTCTGCACAAACAAAGTAGCTCCAACACTACCAAAATATATTAAACATGCAATGGAAAACCAGTATAAGACTTTCCAAGAAGACTCACTGTCAACCCTGCTTTTCTGCCTTTCTTTGGTACTGCTTACAAACTCATCAAACAAGACCACCATGGGTTATAGATGCTATGGATGAACAATAAACCATCTGTAAATAAATGACTTAAAAATTTTTGCTAAAAGCACCAAGGAACAAAGAAACCTTCTCAAAATTGTCCATAGTTTCAGCAAGGACATCAGAATGAATATGCGGCTAGACAAATGTGCCAATGTCACACTGAGAAGAGACAAATTAATCAGTACTGAAAACACTGCACTTGACATAGACACAGAGATCAGAGAATTAGACCACAATCGCCCATACAAATATCTAGGAATAGAGAAAATAACTAAAATACAATGCACAGAAATGAAAGAGAAAATTAGGAAAAGTTAGACTAATATTAAACACTAAACTTAATACTAAAAATAAGATAATAGGGATAAACATGCTAGCCATACCAGTCACAAATTTCAACTTCAACATAATAAACTGGAAGATTAGTGAATTGAGAAACCTAGACAGAAAAACCAGAAAACTAATAACGGCATAGCAAAGTCACCACCTCAAAGCAGACACAGACAGAATACATCTACCCCACTCAGGAGGCCAAGGCCTGATACAAATAGAAAGCTATTATAAAATAACAACAGTTGGACTAGAAAAGTACTTAGAAACAAAAAGTGGAAGACTACAACATGTAATAAAGCAACATGAGAAAAAGAAAACTTTTTTCTCTATACACAAGGAGGTGACAAAATACAGAACAAAAACAAACTACATTGATAAACTGACTTCATGTGACAACATAGCAGAAATGGTCAAAGAGACAAGAAACAATATGAGAACAATAAAAGATACTCAAAAATGGAGAGAAAAAAATCACTGCATGGCCAATAACCTGCAAGGCTTGACAGAGAAGTGAGCCTAAGTAAAAGCCAACAATGACTCAAAAGCTCTGGACTAAAAGCTGAAATAGAAAGACTGATTCTCACTGCACAAGACCAATTGTGGAATTATAAAAGCAAAATAATGACAACAGGCCCTAACACCAAATGCAGAATGTGCAACCAGCACAATGAGACAGTTGACCACATCATCTATGGCTGCCCAGTCCTGGCCAAATCTGAATACATGTACAGACATGACTGGGTAAGTAGTTATATCCACTGGACAATATTCCAACACTACAATATTAAAACTGACAATAAATGGTATAAAAAAGTGCCAAGCAAGGTACAAGACAATGACCAGGCCACAATCATGTGGGATATGCTGCTTCAAACTGACAAAGAAATAAAAACGACATAATAATCAAGGATTGGTCACTGTTATCTATGACATCGTTCATGCGTTTATACTGGTTTTAGCTTTAGGGTGTTAGGGTGTTAGGGTTCGGGTTTTAGAGTTAGGGTTAGGGTTTTAGGGTCAGGGTTAGAGATAGGGTTTTAGAGTTACGGTTAGGGTTAGGGTTTTAGGGTTAGGTGAGGGTTTTTTTCAGCTACTATTTTCGGAAAGACATTTTTGCCCTCCTCCTGCAATTTCTTCATTTTTCTGTAACTCTAACCCTAAAACCCCAACCCTAACCCTAACTATAAAACCCTAACCTTAATCCTAAAACCCTAACCCTAATTTTAAAACCCTAACCCTAACTCTAAAACCCTAACCCTGACCCTAAAACCCTAACCCTAACTCTGAAACCCGAACCCTGACCCTAAAACTCTAAAGCTAAAACCAGTACAAACGCATGAAAGATGTCATAAATAACAGTGACAAACGAAATATATACTGCCAATAGTTGTTGTTGACAAACAATGGCAGTAATTTTATTCAAGGGAAAAGATCCCAAAATAGGCAATTTCGAAAACGCTAAAACAAAACGAAAATACTTCCACAAACAAAATAAACTGAAAAAATCTAAAAAATAACTAATAACTGAATTGATTAAACTATATACACGTGTATGTCAAATGTAAATATATCAGAAATAACAGTGACAAAGTAAATTTACACTGCCAGAACGTCTTGTTGACAAAGCACAGCAGTAATTGTTTTCACTTCAATAGATGTCATTGATTGGTTGAAATTACCGAAATACGATGACTTTAACATGAAATAACTTCGAAAATAAAGAATTTTCTCAAAAACGCCAAGAGTAAATGATGTTTTAAATGACACATTCTACCAGTATACAAAATTTGAAAGTGTTTAGTTACAAAAAATTATTTTTTCTATGTGCCGGCCAAAAGGAAAAGATCCAACACCTGCTTACTAATAAACCTTGCAGTCCTTTCTAATCAAAATATTGTCCAAAAAGAAGTAGAGAAATAATCGAAGTATAAAGACCTCGAAATTGAAGTATTCAAGATGTGGAACATGAAGGTGAAAACAATACCAATAATAACTGGGCATGATAAAAAGAAAAACGTAAGAAAAATGTAGAAGTTGTACCTGCATCCTCAACACTACACACTATCCAAAAAATAGCCCTGCTAGGAACAGCCCACATCCTATGCAAGACCCTATCAATTCAATAATACAACCTAAACAAAACAATCCACAGACACAAGACACACTCTATACAGCAACTGTCCAATGAAATAAACTTCCACCAGCAAACTATGAGACCAATGCATTACACACTCAACACACAATACAAACAGTAATATAACAAAAGGCTGCACCACACCTCAAGAGAAAGAGAAACTGACACAATACAATACCAGGAAGAGTTTGCACACTCCTAATAACAGAAAAAACACACAATAACGTTTTAACAAAATAATAATGATGCACCCTGCTGATATAGAACTTCTAGAGCTAATTAAGGAACTCCAGCCATCCAAGATCTCCCTGAACACAAAAGCAAGTGCCTTCTCTAGTTTTCACTCTTTGATTTACAAAGTCATACTTAAGAGTGAACCCATCTACTCTATTGTCTCCATTTTGATAGGATCCAAACTTATGGTAGCGGCACTATCTATATACACTGACATGGGACTTCCAGTTCCCCGTTCAAAACAGATGCTTCAAGAGCCAGCATGTGCAAAAGAGATGAGAGCAACCAGCCCTGATGGACCATGTGTGTGATGCAAAATGTTTCCAGGAGGCAAACATTTCATTTGGCCACCAAGTGTCTTTATGCATTGCAATGATCCATCCTCTAGATACAATTCAAACCCAGCTGATTTCAGGATGGTTCCCATGTGATGATGGTCAACCCTATCAATAGCTTTCAACTGATCCAAATTGATCAGGAGCCCACTGGAGCCAGTTTTGATCCCCACCTTCTCTATGATGTATCACATAAGGTGGTGACTGTCATAGATGGATCTGTTCAGGATTGCACACATTTGTGCTTCCCATGCTAGACCACTACTGGAAAGCACCAAGCTTCTTCTAATACCTTGACCAAAATCTTAAAACTCTGTGTTTAGTAGAGCTTTGGACTAAATATGTTCCATGATGTCACTTTTATATGTGTGTATGTTTGTGTATATGCATATATGCATTTATATCTGTGTCTTTGTATGTCCATATGAATACATATATATGTGAGTCTCTATATATATTTAAATGTGTATTGATCTGTGTGTATGAGTGTGGATCAAGTGTGTGGATAAAGAAGAGTGTGCGTGTGAAAGATGTCCATATTATGATGAGTGATTAATGTACCTCCTGAAAACCATTTTGTCTGCAATAGTCTTGGTGTCTTTCTTTAATTTGTCCTTTAGTCAACCAACAGCTCTTGAACAGACCTACTTCTTTAAATATTTGTATCACAAATTTAAAACTCCAATAGCTTAAATTAGTAGGCTATGTCATGGTTGACTAAGTTTAAATAACACCTGATAAGGTTGGATATTTATGTAATATGATATAATTTGTTATGACTACATTAAATAAATTTCTACCAAAAATAATTGTCATGAATTTAAACCTCTATTCATCTGTTATTTGTTTTATACAAATATGTAAATGTATATATAGGTGCAGGTATGGCTGTGGGATAAGAAGCTTGTTTCCCAACCACATGGTTATAAGCTCAGTCACACTGTGTGGCACCTTGGACAAGTGTCTTCTACTATATCCTCAGACCAACCAAAGCCTTGTGAGTGGATTTGGAAGACAGAAAGTGAAAAAAGCCCATTGTATATATATATATCTATGTGTGTCTGTATTTGTCTGTCCCCCTGCCCCACCACTTGACAACTGGTCTTGGTGTTTACACCCCCATAACTTAGCAGTTCAGCAAAAGATATCAATAGAATATGTACCAGGCTTAATAAAATATAAAAAATGAGTACTGGGGCTGAATGCTTTTGACTAAAGATTAATCAAGGCAGTGCCCCAGCATGGTTACAGATTAATGACTGAAACAGGTAAAAGATAAAAGATACAAGGTGTGAAGGGTGTTTGTTTACAATTTTCAGCTGCTAATTTTACACATATTTTTTTACTTTCATAGTTGATCTTTTTTTTTTCTTTTTAGAAACAATAACAATTTTTGCATTTTAATTTTTTTGCAGAATAATTGACTGTGGAAAATTTTGAACCCTATCCCACCTCCAACTTGTGGAAGAGGCATGGAGTCCTCCTTGGAATCTATGCTGGAAGGACAAATGAGGAGATTTCAGCAGAATGATGATGGAAAAAGTCAGAAAGTAGCTGGAAGATTCAAGGCAACAGCAGAGAATTAAAACCTACAATTGATGGTCTGATGTTATTAGAACACCAGAATTTGTCAATGAAATCCAGATCATCGACAATAATCCCAGAAAGTTGATGTGTGCCATTGCAAGGGAGAAAGGTGTGGAAAAAAGCTTATCAGTCTGATGGTGTATTAGGACATTTGCTACTTTTCATACAAGATGGGGAAGGGACAATTTCTATCAAAGGTGATGCAGGAAAAACAACTCAAGTACACCAAAAGGGTGATCAACAAGCTGAAACAACCACTGGAGCCAGACATGCTTTGGTTCTCTGATGAAAAATTTTCTGTCAAGATCAGCAGATTAACTCCCAGAGCAACAAGTGGCTCACTGTCTTGCCCAAGGACATACCCAAATTCAGGCTGATGAAATTTCCAGTGATAATCATGGTCTTTGGAGTTGTCAGCAGTGAAAGTGATGTCATTGTCACCCCACTTCTTTGAGAGCCTCAGGTTAAACACCAGTGACTACATTTGTGTTCTGAGCAAAATGGTGAAGTCCTGATTGACCAGATAGTTGCAGGGAGGCTGTATGTGTGGTAGCAAGACTCTGTGCCCTGCCACACCAGCTGGAAGATTCAGGCCTCACTGTCAGAGAATTTCTTTGATCGCATAGCACCTGACATTTGGTTTCCCAACTTGCTTGACTGCAACCACCTTAACTTCTTTGTGTGGGCATCGTAAAACGAGAGATCAAATCCAACTGCAACATGAAGGACAAGCTGAGGGCCAGGACTACCAGGGCCTTCAGGGCCCTAAAATGGGAGATAGTGATGAAGGTCTGTGGCTGGTTCTGAGATTACCTAGCAGCTGTCATTAAGGTCAAAGCAAGTTTAATGAGTGAGGTCAACAGAAAATGTCATGAAGACAAACTGACCCATATTTGATGAATACATCTCAGAAAATAAAATCACAGTTTTATTTTTTCCTGAGACAACCATCATGCAAGCAATTACCATCTGCATCCTGCATAGTTGAATAAAATTTGGGTAAAAACCATGTAGTGTGCTACACAGAGCGCAATCACAGGTATTCCCACTGTACGATAACTAAATATTATCATACGGTTAGAATACTCCTATCACTGGATATATATCTAGAATTCCATAATATCAATAGAGTTTTTACAAGGGCGTGAGAGTTCTTTTGTGTTTGTTTCTTTGTTTTTACATTTTGTATTTTGATTACTTTTTCATTATATCTACGAGTTTAGTTCTGTTTGCAAATTGATGAAAATAGCAAACTGTTTTGGGTATTCATTCTTGTAAGTTGCAGAACACAGCTGGGAGAGAGCACTTGCTATCAGTAGCTAGAGTAATTTTGGCTCTGAGAGATACTTTCACTGACCTTAGGTGACAATATTCATGTTAGGATATGTATCACATATTTGTATACTACTACTACTACTACCATTTTATTTTTCATTTGATTTCTGTGTAGCACAACTAAAAATGTTTTGTTGCTTGTCCCTATAATATCCTCTCACATGTGACCCTTCTGGTAATATTAATGAAACAAATTATTATATTAGGGCAATAAATTTGTAGAATCATTAGAGTGTTAGAAAAAAATGCTTAGCAGTATTTCTTCTGGCTCTAGATTCTGAGTTCAAATCTTGTTGAGGTCAACTTTGTCTTCCATTCTTTCAAAAATAAAAAATAAAGTACCAGTTAAGTACTGAGGTCAATGTAATCAACTTACCCCCCCCCCGCCCTCAAAATTGCTGGCCTTGTGCCAAATAGTGAAACCATTATTATTATTGTTATTATCATTGTCTTTATTATTATTATCATTGCTTTTGCACAGCTTCTAACGCTGGAGATGTACTACAGTGTCAGCTGTTCACTTCCAGTGAACTAAAGTAACACCTCTTATTTTTTGAGCACCATCCAGAGTATTCAAGTGGTTCCAAGCAGTGCTGTTTTCTGCAAGTGCACCACCCTTATTACAGCCCCTATTTGTTCCATGTACTTCTTGAGATTTTTGCTCACTGTTACCAGGGTTCCGACAATTATTGGTACCAGCACTACCTTTTTCATCGATCACAACTGCTTAATTTCCCAAGCTAACCTATCATATCTCCCGACTTTTCTTCTTCCTTATCGCATACCTTGTCAGCTGGGCATGCTATATCTATGATCTAGCATAGTTTGTTTTCTTTCTCAATTAAGACTATGTCTGGCTTCCTGTTCTCTATCTCATGGTTGCACTGAATCATGAAATCCCATAGGATCTTTGCATTAACATTTTCAACGATGTCTTCAGGTTTGTGGTCGTACCAATGTTTTGCTCTGTCAAGTCCATACTTGTTGCAAAGTGTCCAATTGACAAGCCTGGCTATATTGTTGTGGCATCTCTTATATTCCTTCTGGGCTAGTGGTATACATTGGCTGGTAATATGCCATACGGTTTCACCATTTTGTTCACAGATTCCGCACATATCACTTTCTGTGTTGTCTATTCTATATTTTATGTAGTTTGTTCTTAGTGCTTGCTCTTGGGCAGCACAGATCAGAGCCTCCGTTTCCGGTTTTAAGTCACTTTTAGTCATCCACAGCCATCTTTTTTCTCTGTCTGTCTTATCTTCAATATCCCTATGAAATTGACTATGCATTCTTTTCTTTACCCACCTATTTTCAGTTTCATTTGTTTTCAATTTCTTGTATAGTGCTTTATCTTTGCAATCTTCCATCCTACACAAGCCTGACCTTCTTACTTCTAGTAATAGTGGTTCTGTGGACTTTTTACATACCATGCTATGTTGTTTTCTTCTGCTCTAATGCTGTGTTCACATCCAATAAGTCCTCTTCTCCCTCTTTTTTTTTGGTACATACAGTCTGTCTGTGTCACTTTTTGGATGGAATGAGCCATAACTAGTTAAGAGTTTCCTTGTCTTTCTAAGTGGTTTAGTTTGTCTACTGTCTATGTGATTACCCCTGCTCCATATCTAAGGAGTGAAACTGCGCAGGCGTTGGTAGCTTCAATCTTATTCTGTCCATTTAATTTCGACTTAAGGATCAGTCTCAGTCTGCACAAGTATTCTGCCTTAAATTTTTCTGTCATTTCTTTCTCCATCAATTTATCCATTTCGAAAATCCTCAAGTACTTATAGCCCGCCTCTTCTATCTGTTTCATAACCTCCTCCAACGGTATCATTAGCCCATTCATACATTTGATTTTGCCTCTCTTCAAGACTAACACGCCACACTTTCTCAGTCTGAACTTCATTCTGATATCAGCACTGAAGGTATACACCGTATCAACGAGAGAACTGACTTGGGCTTCATCTTTACCATAAATAACAAATGGTTGACTTTTTGTTGGCGGCTTTTGAATACATACCCAGCTTTTGCTTTCATCAGAATCAGTGTTAGTGGTATCAAGTACAGTACAAAGATCAGTTGGGACAAGCAGTACTCTTGGAAGATGCCCCTCCTGATTTCTACTGTCCCTAAACTTCTTCCGTATCCTGTCACGTCCGTCCTTTAATTCACCATACTTTTTCCATGCAATCACTCAACATTTGATGCAATACCAAATAGGTTCATACATTCCATAATCCAAGAGTGTGGGATCATATCATACGCCTTATGATAATCAATCCATGACATGGCTAAGTTACTTTTCCTCTTGCAATATCTAAGTACAGTTTTGTCTACCAGGAGTTGATCCTTGGTACCTCTGCACTTATGCTTGCAACCCTTCTGTTCATATGGCAAGACTCCATTTTTTTCCAGGTGTTAATACATTGACTCTGCAAGTATTGCAGTCAATAACTTCCACATAAGTGGCAAACAGGATATCAGCCTTTAATTGTCTACTGTATTGCCTTTTCGAAGTTTTTCAGGCACAGCACTGTCCTACCTAATGTCAACCACTCTGGTGTTAATTGGTCAGCATTTAAGAAGGTGTTGAGTTGTGCAGCTATTCATGCATGACATTCACCAAATCTTTTGATCCAGTAGCCTTGAACTCCATCTGGTCCCAGGGCCTTCCAGTTGCTCATTTTTTTTTGCTGATTTCCTTCACTTCCTTAACTGAAATGACTAGTTCTGCCTGTTTTGGACAGACTACTGTTTGTTTCAGTTCTTGCAACCATTCAGCATCCTTCTTGTGCTCCTTGTTTTTGCTCCAGATGTCACTCCAAAACCTTTGACTTTCAATGTTATCTGGTATCAACATTTTATCTGTACACTCTCCATTTATTTCTTTATAGAATTTCTTCTGATCTACTCTGAATAACCTATTCTGGTGATAACTCTTCATTCTTTGGTCATATCTTACCATCTTTGCTTTCTTTGAAATGAGGTGCTGTTTCACTTCCTCCATTACTACTTTGAGGCTCTTTCTTTCAATATTATAGTTCCTTTTCAGTGCCCTGTATTTTTGTTCGCTTTTAAGCTCCCCTTTCTCTTTTCGGTCTAACACAGAGATTTCCTTCGAGAGCATGTCTAACCCTGCCTGGATTCTTCTTTTCCACCATGGATCATTTCTTTTGTCACTCCCATTATGTTTGTTTTTCTTGACATCAACACCCACGTTTTCTGCTACAACAATACTTGCTGCCTTGATCAAATTATTTGTTTCTGTGGTGTTGTTTGTTCTGATGTATTTCAGAATACATTAACATTTTTCGTTTCTTGGTTCAATTTCCATTGATCAACCTTTTTAAGGTTGCAAATAATGTTGCTATCGTTCTCCTGAAGTCTTACCTTTATTCTGTCGTAGGTAGGCCTTTTTTCCATCTGTCATGTCACCATTAGTTTTATTGTCTTCTTTTAGACCATCTATATGTCCCTCATCAAGTAAACTACCACAGCTCTTTTCCTGTGCTATGAGATTACTCTTATGAGTAAGAATTGTATTTTCATTGTTATCTTAATTGTTATCATAATTATTGTTGTTATTATTATTATCATTATTATTATTTAATATTATTATTATTATCATTATTATTATTATTCAGCTTAACAATCAGAAGATTAGTATTAAGATGGTAGCAGGATACACTACCCAACCATTACTCCTTATACAAACTGAAAGGGACCCCACTACTGAACAAAAAATAATGCAAGACACTGCTGCTAGAAAAAAAACCATTGAATACTTCAGAAAAAAATTTATACATAACAGTCCCTCTCTCCCTTTCTCTCTTTCATGCACATACACAGTGTCATACATGGTACTTTAAAGTTTCCAATTAAATTCTTTAGACAAGTGGGTCACTAAGGAATCTAGTTACACAAGTGCTGGGTGGAGTTCTGTCATTTAGTTCCAAGTCACTTCTGATTAAGCAAAAATATAAAATAAAAGGCATTCAAGCTATTACCACCCCAGGGTATTTCAGATTACATCAACTTGGTTTTAAAGCAGAGCAGTGTGATATAGGAGGGATTTTTAGTAGGCTGAGTGATGATTTAGAAGCTTTTTTTCAGCAGTGTAATTGAGGCAGTAAATTGGCAAGAGTTTGTTAGAATTATCATTAATAATATGCTTTGTGGTATTTGTTCTGGTCTTTGTTATTTCTCTGAAACCAATCCTGGTGGTGCCTACTTGAATGGCCAAATCTCTCAGCTGTTTTAGATGAGCCCAGTTGTTCTCTGCGTCATCACCATTAAAGAATCTTTCACTTAGTCTTTCAGAAATGGCTTCATAAAAGAATTTTTTTCAAATGCTGATCATTTGAAATTCTTCATCCTCATCTCTCTTGGTGGTGGCACATTCTGCTTCTAAATTTTAATGAACAATGAGTCTATGATGAGTGCTACAGTCATCTCCACACATAAATCTTGCTAATTACACATCATTGTTATTGTCAGTTCTCACAATTATCTGGTCCAGAATAAGCCAGTGATTGGAATAAGGATGCACCCAAGACATCCTGCATCTTAGTGGAAAGTGGAAGCTTGTGTTGGTTATAAATTAGTAAGCACTAATTAGTAAGTCCTGTTATTGATGACTCAAGCATGCAGCAGATAGCAAGTTATCTGCTGCATGGTTGAGTCATCAATAACAGGACTTAGAATCCCACCAAGTTTACTTGATGAGGAAGGTAATTTCAGACATTATGCAGGATAATGAAAAGACCAAAGGGCAGATGATCTGGTGGGTGGGAGAGTCAATGGCCATTCAATAGTATGCACAAATGCACATTAAATATGTATGTGTGTGTGGAGGAAGGGGAGGGGTTGTAGTATGTTTTCATTTATTCAAACGAAGCAGGGAAGAAATAAGTAACCTTCATCTTAACAACTTCAAAGTTGGCAGCAGCAGGCCAATAGTAGTAACAACTGAAGCAGATGACAGCATACTGTCAAGCTAAGCTAAAAGCCATAATACAGAGCAAACATCTAGTATATTTCTTTTATGGTCTGGACTTACACCAAATCAGATAGTGCTGCAAGTTCATTATCAGTACAGTAATCCCTCGACTAACACGGATGTTAAGTTCCAAAACCCCCCACATTAGGTGAAAATCTGCAAAGTAGAAACAGTATTGTACTGTATATTTTTTTAAATTATTATTTTTATAATTTGTATATATTTATTTCATTATAAATGCAAAAATACACCATGGAGGAATTGATGTAAGCTTAAATAATAAATCACAATAGGCGAACTGTGATAGGTGAACAGCGATGTGGCGAGGGACTTACTGTACTGTGAAAGTTGAAGTACTGCATCAACCTGACCCAGGGCTGCCCCCGAGGGTTGCTGGTGCCCCAATCAAGCTGAACTTTGGTGTGTACAAGCTGATGGTCATGGAAATTTCCTTGTCTTTGTCACACTCACCTTGGTGCCCCGGTCAAGTTGCTGGTACTGAGCTGACCCTGGCATGACCCAAGGCATGCACAGTGTAAACTTCCTGGAAATGAAATAGCTGAAAAATATCTTGCAGTACACTGATATTTCAAGATATTTAAAAGTGAGGTATATAAGAATGTGTGTATATATATGCAAGTACATATGGTTGTGTGTCTGGGTTTCCGCCTACCTAAATTCAGTGAATGAAAGTAATAAATCTAACAAACAAGCATTATAAATATTAGCCCATATAAGATAATTGGACTGATTTATTCACCAACCATTTTTCTGCTAGAAAGAACTGATTTTTTAAAGAATACTGGAGCTATTCATTAGTCTTATCAGACCCTCAGTCTTCACTTGAAAAGTCTTGTTAACAGAGCAGCATCTGCTATGACTACTGAGACCAATATACATGTGAGAGTCCCAGCTTTGGTAAATGCATTTTTAGGTGTTGTCTGCTGGTCTTGTATTGGTGCTGATTTTTTGTCAATATTGTTTTTCTTCAATAGCAAACCTTAGCTTCTCTTTTCATCTTCTTAAACCCTTGTCTATTTTCAACCTTCAACAAGTGTGAAAATCAGCAATGTCCTCCTACAATTTGATGTCTATGATGAGAGACTAGATGACTCTGTTGTAGGCATCAGAATGAAAATTGGATCATTTCTGGGTTGTCTTGTACAAGGTTAGTTGACTATAGAGCAAGTCTTTTGGGATCCTCCTATCTACATGTGGTGTATATAGCTTGGCCAACAGAGGCATCTTTCTTGTAGTAGGATGAAACAGGGTATCTGTGCACAAGCCAGGACTTCATTGTTGCTGACTTTATCTGTCTACTTAATGTTTGAAGAAACTCACGTGAAGATCACAAATGGCAAAATAAAGTGTTCAACATTTTTCATAAAATGCCAAACATATTTTAACTTCTGATTTAAAGAGAGTCAGAAGATGCCTTAGAATTTTTAGGGTTCCCAAACCATATTGCAGTAACAAAGCAAATTTTAAACCCCATTTGTGTTCTGTATGTGTGTGTGTGTGTGTATGTATGTATATACATAGTTGAAATTAACAGAAAAACAAAAGATGAAGCAGGTGTATTAGTTTGATGCTCAGGAAAGTGAGAAAGTATTTTACGTTTTGAGCCTACTCCCTCCAACAGAAAGGAACATGAGTAAATAAACAGAGGGAGAATAAAAAAGCTTTTGGATTTAGCCAGTTTATGGAATTGTCTTTGGTTTTAAGTCCATAAAGTGTTTAGCTTTACTGTATGTCATCAGATCCTAAAACCTGTTGGCTTAAGGCCTCTCTAATGAGTGGACTCTCTAGAAAATGGAGGAGGAAATCACTTCGCTACTCAATGTCAACAACAAGGGATTGTCTCCCTTTGGCTATCGATCGCAAGTAACCCTGTTATCCTGTGGGTTCCACTAGGCCAGCAGGAATTTCCTAGAATGTAAGCACAGTCCAAAGACCTCCATTCTAGAGTTAAGGATGTTCCCTGAGTCGAAGGAGTCCTTTACAATCCTTACCCATTCTGCAATGCATAGTTTACAGTACTTGGTCCCATTTATGTAGGGGCCTTGATTTTCTAGGATTCTCCATGACATTCTGTATGGAATTCCACCATCTTTCAGCTGCCATACATGGCTGGCTAATGATGTAACGTTATTGCTGGCAGTGGTGCTGTCCCTGCTACTGTAGTGGCTGCTGCTGCTATTAGGGTCAGCCAGTACCTCAGCTTCAAAGACGACTCCCTTGATTTCGCAGTAGCCTCTCACTTGGTATCTATTCTGGTCCCTGCATGAGCATCCTGCCTCCATTCACGATCTAGGTGTGCTAACTAGAATGCTCTTAATATTGGGGGCACAGCTACAAGTGACCCTAAGGTAGTGCCTGTTGAAAACGCCTCCATACCTATGTGAATACGTGAAATGTTTATCTATTAACTTAAGGAATATCCTACCTACAGACGTTTTTATAAGAGAGAAGGGGAGGGGCAAACCAAATGACCAAATGATATTTCTGCAGCACTTCTTTTTATGGATATTGGAGCCCAGCTAGAGCCTTGTTATCATAGGGGGCTGCTGCATCAAAAATCACTTGGCTGGAGGACAGGTTCATGATCCTCTTGATAACACCTTTCACCAGGGTTTTCAACACAATGGGTGGCTGTGCTGATGTACATTAGCCTCTCATTTGGCTTGTGCTAGAGCCTGTATGTACTGGAGCCTAAGTCAAGCATGATGTCTAAGAAGTCTGCAGTTGAGATTGGTCTCGGTGGTGATTTTCAATCCCATACAGCCAAGTGTGCTAATTAAATCTTTCCCAAGCTTGTCAAGTGTGTATCCGTTTGCCCCTCTAGAGACTAAAGAGGACAGAGGGGAACTTATTACTAAGGGTATTGAGGATATACAACCCAATCAGGTCGCATACATCAGCACTGTGGTAGGACCCCATGGGGTCAGATTGATTGATCCAGGTCAAACTGTTATTGAACAGTACTGTTTTTCTAGTGTGCATAATGACATCTATATTCCTGTTGCTAACATCAATGAAGCCCCTAGCAAGGGAAAGTACCTTGACCAGTAACCCTTTTGATATAGATGAGTAAAAATTGACTAATTCAAACTGGGTGAACCTTGCCCTACCTCTCTCCTTGTTATTAAACCATGCAGTCACCTCGTTGGTGTTACGCCATAAGGAAAAGTTGGTGGCTTTCCTTATGTCATTACTGATGTTTCTCAACAGCACTGATGTATGCGACCTCATTGGGTTGTATATCCTTGATACCTTTAAGAATAAGTTCTCCTCTGTCCTCTTTGGTCTCTACAGAAATGATGCCTTGGCCATCTCGAGAGGGGCAAACAGGCACACCCTAGACAAGCTTGGGAAATATCTAATTAGCACACTTGGCTCCATGGGATTGAAGATCACCATCAAGACCAATCTCAACACCGGAGGCTTCTTAGATGTCATGCTCAACTTGGGTTCTGGTATATACAGGCCCTACCACAAGCCAAAGAGAAGTTAATGTACATCAACACACCCTCCTGTCACTCATCCATTGTGTTGAAAAACCTGGTGAAGTGGGTTAGCAAGAGGATCATGAACCTTTCTTCCAGTCAAGTGATCTTTGATACAGCAGACCCTACTATAATGAGGCTCCAGCTGCTAGCAGATTTAGGGACATCTCCTAATGCTGAACCCCAAAATCTGTAAAACAAAGCACCGCAGAAATAATATTTGGTTTCCCCTCCCCACTTCTCTCTTAACGTAAAAACGTCTGTAGGTAGGATATACCTTAAGTTAATAGATAAACATTTCACATATTCACGTAGGCAAGGAGGCATTTTCAACAGGCACATCCTTAGTGTCTCTTTTAGCTGTGCCCCCAATATTAAGAGCATTCTAGTTAGCACTAATAGACCATTAGTGGAGGCAGGATGAAGATTTGGGTATGAGATGCGTGTCTGCCAAGTTTGTGCCAAAGCTGCTTTCAGCTGCCCAAAAAGACAATCAGGTTTCAATTGCACAAGATCTCCTTGAATATGTTGAGAACGATGAAATCTTTCTGAAGATTTGATGCAGATTCTCTGCTCAACTTTCTATCATGGTCAATGTGATGATCACACACTACACACTTTCCTT
Organism: Octopus bimaculoides; assembly: GCF_001194135.2. Lineage (NCBI taxonomy): Eukaryota > Metazoa > Mollusca > Cephalopoda > Octopoda > Octopodidae > Octopus > Octopus bimaculoides. The sequence continues at coordinate 29,206,924 of NC_068993.1, forward strand.
CCAAGCATTGTTGTAAATAGCAAAGTGAGCTAGAATGTCAAAACGTAGTGTGCATGTGCAGAGTTCAAGGTCAATCTGTGCCAAGTGGCTTCCCTCTGCACGTTTTTAGCTTCATTACTATAGTAACAGTTTAGATGTTTATTGATTAGACCACACACACACACACACACACACACACACAGTGTGCAGTGAATAAACTGTCATCATCAAAATTACACAAAAATGAAAATAACACTGACATTTCATTTTAACAGATATATTTACCAAAATTGCATAAAAATATCTTGAAATACTAAAGAATAAATTTATTTAATAAAATCACCATCGGCTTCAACCACAGCCTCCAGACAACTTTGGCATTTCCTGCAACTTTTCTTGATGGTCTCCTTGTTTAAGTTGGTGAATGCTCCCATAATCCTTGCCTTCAGTTCATCTTTGGTGTTACAAGGAGTTTTGTTGGTCTTTTGTTCAACTGCACCCCACACATAATAATCAGTAGGGTTGCAGTCTGGGGAGTTAGATGGCCAGATGTTAGGGGTTATGTGGCTGCTGAAATTGTCTGACAGCCATGGTTCTCCTGCTTGTTTGGCATAAGGTGGAGTCCTGTTGCCAGACATAGGGTCTTCCAGCAGCCATGCTCTTGACCCAGGGAAGCACTACCCACTCCAGGCACTTGATGCATTCCTCATTGTTCAGTCAGAGGCCATGTGGGTAGATGAATGGAGGTTTAACGTTGCCATCACTAGTGATCCCTCCAGAAACCATGATGTTTGGATGTTTGATTTTTATCACTCTCGGTGCATGTTCTCAGATTGCACTGTCCTCAGTGCAATCTGAAACACTCTGAAATGTTCGTATTGGAGCTTTCAGTACAAATGCCATGGTGACAATTTATCCATCACACTCTGTATACATATTATATATATATATATATAAATATATATATATATATATATATATATATACACACACACACAAAATATAGAAAACTGAAATAGGAACAATATATTTCATCAGAGGTTAGGGTTATTAATAATAGAGACTGAAGTGCAATAAGGTAGTATTAACCCTTTCTCCCCAAAATACATACTTTGTGTTTCATTTAAATCCTAAAATAATCATGAATTTAGATTGGCGTCATAAAACAACTTTAATTTTTTATTTATCAATGTAGGCGTTCATGTGATTTTTGAAACACGATTTAACAAAAGGTTCTTGACCAAATCTGTTTCATAATTGTGGTCTCAAAACCAATCTTATTACAGGTAAATTAAACAAAATATAAATTTTGCTTATACATCAGCATAGAAAATGAGTATGCAACAAAATTTAAATAGAGAACAAGTAAGCAAATTACTGGATTATTTAACAGTTGAACTTAATTCACATAAGATAGGTATACCATAAAGGTAAAACAACGAATTTAGCAATATGTCAGTCCACTTTTAGTCACATGGGGGTGGTCGGAATCCTTCCTCAACATCTCCCCCTTTTAGAATTAGTCTCTTCAACTTCTCCCCTTTTGAGAATAGAACTTCGCTCAGTTTTAATATCTCTTATGTTTAGGGTTCAGTGACTGTTTCCATTCTTTTGCATGTTCTGGTGCTAGAACGTGTAGTTTCAAATTACTTGGCTGTTAGTACCTCAAACACATCCTACAATAATCCCATGAGGATTTCATCCCTCATGACTGTTTCTGCCATACATCTTTTTTTTTTTAAGTTAGTTTATATGTCTTTTATGTTCAATATTTCCTCCTTTTACCAGGAATAACATTCTTCCAATTTGTTTAATGATTACACTATCCTCCCAGATTTCTTTACCTAGCTTGAAAAATTTTGAAGTATATTTGTTCTTCACCTTTTTTCTATTTTCACTTGGTATCAGCTTATCAAAGATGGATCTGATCATTCTAGCAAACATGAATTCTGCGGGTGACATTCCAGAAGGGGTATTTGGATTAAGTGTTACTTGGTATACTCTCAGAAATTGTTGAGGTGCAAGGTCATCCATTACTTCATTGTTCACCTTTATCAATGCCCTCTTGAAAGTGTCAACAAAATGCTTTGCTTGTCCATTTGACCTAGTATGATATGGCAGAGTGGTCATATGTTCAGTAACGAACCTTTTACAAAACTTTTTGAACTTATCTGAAGTAAATTGAGTTCCTTTATCGGACACAATGGTATCAGGAATACCATATCTGGCAAACAATTCATGTAAAAAACTTACTGTATCTACAGATGTCAGCTTTTTACACTTATGCACTTCAGGCCACTTTGAAAAACTGTCCACCACAAGGTAATATGAACCATTAAGTGGACCTGAGTAATCAACATGCAGTCTGGACCATAGGATATCTGTTTTTGGCCACAATTGCCATTTAGTGGTAGGTGCATTTGCATGGCCTCTTTAACTATTTCTTCAATGTCATGATCCATTCTTGGCCAATATTCATAACTTCTCATTAATGATTTCATTCTCAAAATTTCTGGGTGACCAATATGAAATTCCTTTAGTGTGGCTGACACTATGACTCTTTGTGTGTACAACAAGAAACTATCACACAGAGAGAATGGGTTCACATTTGTGTTGTGCTTATTTCTATTTATTTTAGCCTTCAGCATTTCTTTTAATGAATCTATCATTTTCCGATCTTAATTTTGTTTTGTAATGTGACTGGCAATTCTTGTATGACGTTACACGAAACATTTTTAATTTCATTTTCCACTTGCAACACAGTGATCATGGTATCTTCAAATGGTTCAGCATTTTTAAAAATCAGTCTTGAAAAGTCCTAATTTTTAAGATAGTATATACTCTATCTTAAAATCATAGTTAAATAATATAGTACCCCAGCATTGCAACCTATTAGCAGTATGGGTAGGGATTCCTTTCTTCAATCCATCTATAGATAATAACGGACAATGACCAATCTGTAGTCAAAAACTTCTACAATGTAAAAATCTATGAAACTTTTTTTATGGCAAAGATAATCTATAGAGCCTCTTTTTCAATTTGGTTGTAATTTTCTTCTGATATCAGAGAATGTGAGGCATACTGCTCCAATACTGTATTCAGAGGTATCTGAAGCTACAACAATCTCCACTGCAGAATCAAAATGCACTAATGACAAATTAGATGTTAATATTTTTTTTAATTTTGTTGAACATCTGATAAAATTTTCAGACTAATTCCACTGTACATCTTTTTTTTAATAGATTATTTAACGGAACCCTTACCTCATGCATATTTCAAATATAATTTTGGTAATAATTTGCAAAACCCCAAAAAGTTTGCAAGGTTGCTATATTTATCAGAGGGGATATTTTTAATTGTGTCTGCCCTCAATGGATCTGGTCAACATCCATTTCTGTCAATGATTTGTCTTATTTTTGCTAAGAAAAATTCACACTTTTCTTCACTCAAAGTAAAGCCATAATCCCTAATTTTTTCGAATACTGTAAAAACCCATGTAACTTGCGCACCTGTGTAATTTATGCAGGTGATTTTCAGGATAAAATTTGTTAAAAGAAGCTTCTACTCATGTAAAATTCACATCCAAAAGTTTTCAGAATTGCCGATATGGCCAGGGGAAAAAGGTTTTCAATTTAGTTGTTTAGCATAATTTCACTTACTTATGGTTAGATTTTACTAAATTTTCATTAAATAAAAATAATTTCTGTTTAGCAAGTATCACATTGAAAGCTATTAAATTACAAAGAGTTCGTGTTGTTTATAATAAACTTTACTTTACATTTCTTGCTCACAAGAGATTATGTCTGATCTTCTGCATACTGCTGTATGTGTTCTCAAATTACGATCACAAGAAAAGTTGTTGATAAGAATTACCAACAAGTTGATAAATATGCACAGGTGTTGCAAATTAAATTTAATTACCAATAAACATCAGCTTGGATGACACTTTACTCAACTGACAGAGGAAGGTGACCGATCAAACTGATTGTGGATAGACGTAAAGAATACGCACACCACCTGTTTTCAGCATAACCCTTGTTGTAATATGAAACTAAATGTACTTAGTTTCACATTGTTAAATATGCTGTCATAGATAAAAGGTGGCCAGCTCAGTGGCTGCTGGAGCTACAGTTGAATAGACAACAAACCTTAACCCTTCATTGCGTCATTGTATTGCCTGCATGACATATGGTGGCAGCAGTAAAACAAGATGAATATATCAAATCAAAACTAATCACATTACCAGCACATTCAGAAAAATCACATCATTATCATTCGACATTGCTCAATGCTACCAATGTACTGGTATCATCAGTGAATGCGACAAAACACAAAACTAAAGAACAAGGAGGAAACGGATACACAGTAACAAACTGCAAGAATATACATACACACACAAACTACAATGGACTACACATGTTTAGCTGGAGGCATGGCTACAAATTTATATACAAGATTATTGTTATCATTTCAGCTATATAGTGTGTCTTGTGCCACATAAAATAACCAAACTATACAGTGTTGTATTGCTCAAGAAAAACAACAACAATATGGCAACATCTTGCATTCCTGAAATGCAGTGGCACACAAACAATGCAGCCGAAGCCCTGAAAATATTCAAGCAAAACATCATGTACTATTGTGATGATGAGGAAATTATAGAACCAAGGAAAACAGCTTTAAAAGTATTAAGAGGAATTGGAAATGAAGGACTCAAACATCTGAATGCATCTAGCTTATCAAATGCTGACAAGAAAAACCCAAATAAACTGTGGGAATTGTTTGAAGCACAAGTCAAGACAAACATCAATTTCAGAGGATATCACCTTAAACTGATGGAATGTAGACAGCAGCATGATGAGACAATCAATGACTTTGTTACAAGAGCCTGAATAATAGCAAAAAAATGTGAGATTAAAGAAAAAGAGCTTGAACAATGGATCATTGAATTATTGATTGCTTCAACTCCCATTGAAGCCTTCTAAAAAGAGCTACTTGGAAAGGAGAAAGACAACAAACTTGAAGATGCCCTAACAAAGAGTAGAAAATTTAAAGCTATTTTTGCCAGAAGAAGCCAGATACAACAACTTGCAAGCACAGAACCAAGCAATGTAAGTGCTGTCAAGCATTCATGTGGAAATTGTGGATGAATGCACCCACTAAGAAAGTGCCCTGAATACATAGATTCCTGCAACTTCTGCAACAAAAAGGGACACTAGAAAAAATTCTGTCGTCAATGGAACAAACAAGAAAAATGGCAATGGAAAAAGGACACACAAAAAATTCCATGATATAGAATCGAGCAACAAGGCTCATACTGATTCAGAAGAAGAGAACTGTGATCTCTATCACAGCATACAAATTTCAAGCATGCAAAATGAAGCATGTGCAACATTGGATACCATATGTCCACAGAAAGAAAAGGTACAACAAATAAAATTAAAGATTGATACGGGAGCAGCAGGCAACACATTGCCACTGCATTCATATCACCAGATGTACAACTCAACTCCAACTGCAGACATGCTAAAACCAGAGAGAAACATTTGTCTGATGGCATAGAATGGCCAAGAAATCAAATGCTTGGGATCAATCCATTTTCAACTTCACTCAAAAAGCAGCGAATTCCAGGATGCCAAATTCTATGTGGTAGAGGTGGATGGACCACCAATCATCAGATTGCCAAAATGTAAGGCAATGAAATTAATCACAATATATTGTGATCACGTCTTGGATTCATTCAGCTCCCGATATCACAACAATTGAGGGCCTGGAAGTAACATACCCAAATCTTTTTGACAGCCTGGGCAACTTCAAAGAGCCTGCACAACTGTACATAAAAGAAACCCTTCATTAACTCACCTCAGAAATGTTCAGTTCACCTGAAAAATAAACTCAAGATTGAACTCCAGAAGATGGAAGAAATGGAGGTCATCAAGCCTGTGAAACAACATACAGATTGGTGTTCGAGCATGGCATATTCTGTAAACAAAGATGGATCACTTTGCCTCTGCATTGACCCACAAAAACTTAATCAAGCACTGAAAAGATGCCCCCACAAAATCCCAATGGTGGAAGAGTTGAACTCTCAGTTTGCTGGTTCTAGTGTTTTCAGCAAACCAGATGCAAAAGCAGGATACTGGTCAGTTCATCTGGATGAAGAGAGTCAACTGCTCACAATCTTTAGGACCTCATTTGGAAGATATTATTGGACTAGATTGCCATTTGGTCTAAAGGTATCTCAAGATATCTTTCAAGCTAGAATGGACAAAATCATTGAAAAACTCCCAGGGGTTGTTGGAATAACTGATGACATCACTGTCCATGGTAAAGATGAAGAAGAGCATGACAGAAATCTACAAAAACTCATGGGAAAAGCAAAGGAATCTGGATTGGTATTCAACTTGGACAAATGCCACATTCATCAACCTGATATCTCTTTCTTTGGAAATATTTATTCCAAAGGTGGTATCAGGCCAGATCCAACAAAAGTTTGTGACATTTGAAACATGTCTGTTCCAGAAAACAAGGAAAAGCTGCAAAAGTTCTTGGGAATGATGAATTACCTGGCAACATTCATTCCAAACTTCAGCATGGAATCACAACCATTAAGGGACTTCCTCAAGAAAATATACCACTTGAGATGTCTGAAGACCACATACACTGCTTTGGAAACCTTAAATCAACCATTTCAGAGAAATCAAACCTCAGGTTCTTTGACCCAAAGAAACCACCAGGACTAGAGGTAGACAGCTCCTTGAAAGGACTCAGAGCAGTTATCGTATAAATTGGCAAACCTGTGGCATTTGCATTGAAAGCCCTTGACAAAACTTAGTCAAACTACTCAAATTTCGATCGTGAAATACTGGCTGTGGTATTTGGAATCACCTGTTTCCACACATACTTCTATGGACATCCATTGGAGGTGATTGCAGAAAAACCCCTTCTTTGAGCACCACCATGACTACAAAGGATGCTCCAGAAAATACAGAGATATGATTTCAAAATCAAATACCACCCAGGGCATACAATGACATTGGCCAACACTCTGTCTTGCCTCCCAAGCCATGAAGACAATGAAGACATTGACTTTGACTCAAGAGTGGATGGGATTGAATTGACCAATCTGAATTTGACCTTGTTGATTCTTCCATCAACAAACGTTACCAACTGTGTGAGTCCACCAGCAGAGATTCTACTTAGGCTACACTGATGGAAACAATCACAAGTCCCAAATGATATAAAGACATACTAATCTTTTTGAGATAAATTGGCTGTAGAAGATGGAATCATTTTCAAAGGGACACAAGTGTTGATACTTCCTCCTCCTCTACAATATGACATTCTCGTACAGTACCATGCCTCTCATCAAGGGATAGAAAAGACCAAACTTCACGCTCGTGAAGGCATCTATTGGACAAACATCAACAAAAACATCGAAGAAATGTGCAGATCCTGTTGAATATGCCAAGAATTTGCAACTGCCAACAACATAGAGCGACTGATACCTCATGACATTCTCAGTGCACCATGGAAAAACTGGGAACAGATCTATTTGAAATCAACAGCAAAACTTATCTGCTCATTTGTGACTACTTCTCCAAATTTCCAATTGTGTCTCATCTCAGCCAAACCATAAGCAAAGCAGTCACAGAGGAATTCAAAGAGACCGTGTCTCTCTTCAGCACACCAAATGAAATTTTCAGCAACCATGGACCTCAATATACTGGAAAAACTATTTCAACAATTCACACAGAAATGGAGAATTCAACACACTATATCATCACCAGGTATCCCCAATGAAAAGGATTCACAGAGAGACAAGTACAGACAATCAAAAAGATACTCCAAAAATGTGAACAAAGCAAAGAAAACATAAACAATGCATTGTTGAATCTAAGAGCCACATCATTAAACTCAAAGATGCCGTCACCCACTGAGATTCTATTGGACAGACCAATCACAACACTTGTGCCATTATGCTGGAGCTACTCTCATGAAACTCAAAGACAGAGAAAACTTCTTGAAGAAAAGAAAATATAAATGAAAACTGCATACGACCAGCATGCAAAAATGGAATTACCTCTGTTGCACAAAGCACAAGCTGTACGAGTTCTTGACAAAAACAACAAACATTGGATACGTGGAGATATAGCAAGATAATGGGATCTATTTTAAAACGGGGGCCACAGTATTTTCTTAATGAAACACTTTGAAACTTGGAACACTGGTAGAATGTGTCATATAAAACATCTTTTCCTCTTAGTCTTCTTAAAAAAAAAAAGAAATCCCTAAGTTATCCATGTTAAAGTTGTCGTATTTCTGTAATTTCAACCAATCACTGACGTCCATTCAGCCGATATACATTAAGTGCCGACTACATAAACAAACGATTCTGAAACAATTCTATCGGTGATAAAATTATTATTTCCTTGTCAAAAAATGGCTGAAGCATATTGGCAGTAGCTAATAAACCTTTTTATTATAGGCTAACCCTAACCCTAACCCTAGGGTTAGGGTTAGGGTTAGGGTAAAACAGCAAATTTAAAAAGGAAAAAGCAAATAAAACGAAGAAAAAAAAAAATGAAAAAAGCAAATAAAACGAAGCTATGGAGATTAAATACGCTTTACACCACTTAATCAGCCAAAGGAGTAAATGTAAACAACTGAATACTTGTCAGTGGTTGGTTGAAATTATCGAAATAAGACAATTTTTTACATGAAATAAATTCGAATACAAAAATATTTTTCTGTTCTATAACACAAAATAGATAAGTATACGAAGTTTGAAAGTCTTTCGGTACCAAAAACACTACGTAAAACATTAATGAAAACTGTGGCCCCCCCGTTTTAAAATAGATCCAGATAATGTAAAGAAATAGCAAGACAATGTAAAGAACTGAAGTCTTACATTGTGAAAACAACACATGGAGATTTGCAGAGAAACAGAAGTAAACTGAGAGATACTGGATAGGCATAGACAGACAGTATGAACAGACCACTCAGAGGGAAACGTCTGCCAGATCGCCTAACAATATAGAGACAGACAACCTTCCAACAGACATAACAAAACTCCATGAAACAGGTTACTCAACTTGACTCAAGGAAAGAAATTACAAATGCTCCTCCTGATAACAACGCAGAAACACAAAATAATGGCCAGACGCATGAGAAGTGATATATATACATATATATATATATATATATATATATATATATATATATATAATTATGTGTATTTCTTCTATCTTAATGAATAAAAATTCTTCTGATAGAATAAATGGTTTAATAGAAACCAATGTAGCAAAGAACACAAAATAACTGTGGTTTAGTTCCTGTTTTTAAGGCAGGAACTCCTTGAAATTTTGGGTATTTGAGTATATTTAAGAATTTAAGGATTGGAGAAACCGCATGTTATAATTGCATACTTTATTCCTACATATGTTTCAAAGGATTACAACCTGTGTGATCTATAGGGATCTTTGATATTAAAATTGTAACCTTCTCATCAGGGAAAGCATGGGAATCATCTTAAACGTAAGACATTATGACAGTGTACATATATATATATATACCGGAGTAAGCACATGCAATGTGCAACAAGGTGGAAAAAAGAGTACTCAAATACCAGAGGTAGAGTAATATGCTTTATTTAAAAGCAGCAGAAATATAACAAAAAAAACGTTACTCTGAGTTTCACGTTCCCGTTCATATATATATATATATATATATATATATATGTATGTATGTATGTGTATTTTTTCAATGTGTACAAATAGCATGGAAAAATAAATAGTTACCAGGGTATCAAAAATTCACATAAGTGCCAAAGATATCACACCCTTCTTATAAAGGTAGAAATTCCAGGGTTAAGTGAAATGATTTTGTATAACAGATAAATTAAGAAATTGGGTGAAACACAGGTGTTATTCAAATCTTTATACTTCCGAGATATGTTTCGAAGAAAGTACTGATATTATTCTGGGTGGGTGGGGATGAAATGATGTAAAACAATGCAATCATCTCGTCAGAGGAAAAGAGAGAAACAAAACGCATCAATAAGCCATTTTAACCAAATGTGATTAGCAAGTATATGATGAAGTGGAATGTTGGCAAGTTATTTTTCAAAAAATCGTTAATAGATTTAACATCAAAGGTAATTTAGAGAAAGAGGAGGAGAAAGTGGAGAAATATAGTGTGATAGATGAAATGGAATAAAGCTTAAAAGCGTGGAAATAGATATATGTAGTGGAAATGAGATATAAGAAGACAGTTAAAGGTCGAATTTTATAGATTGGTAGAAGTTACTTATAGGAACTAAAGGTATGTTTTTGCCAATGTTTACAATGATAAATGGATTCTTGAAACATGCTTACAAGAGTATTCTCCGAGAAAAGGGTGAGAAATTGTTCTTCGTTAACGCCTGCGTTTGACCCTATTTCTTAATGTGTGTGTGTGTGTATATATATATATATCAATATCTATAAAACAGAGGATGTTTGTGTGTGTGTGTACGTGAATGTGGTTTATGCACATCCACAAATTAGCACGCATGTCGCTCCAATTTTAGGAGAAGATTCGGAATGACCCTAGGTGCATTTTAGTGAACTTTCTCTCTCAGAGGTACCCGCTTTTACTTGTAAAAATCGATAAACTTTTACCAATTTTGAAGTTTGTTGACATGGCGAAGTCAAATCTGTGCGTACACGTGTGAAGGCGAGAGAGAGAGAGAAATTGTATGTTTGTGAGAGGGAGGGTGAAGGAGAGATACATTTTCTTTGCCAGCATCTGTGTGGTAAGCAGCAATCAAACAGAAAAAAATACCCTCTCTCCCTCTCCCTCCCTTACATACACATGCCAGTTATCTCTCTTTCTTTCTTTCTTTCTTTCTCTCACACACACACAGCAACATTACACACAAAACACATGTTGCCAAAAAGAAATAGATGCAATCTTTTTATAGTGAGTATGCCAGACAGAAAGTGTGGTGTGTATGTGAAGTTCTTTTGTTAGTGTGAGAGAGCAGTATGTGTGTGTGTGTAATGTTGCTGTGTGTGTGAGACAGGGAGAGAGAGAAAGAAAGAAAGAAAGAGAGATAAATGTGTGTAAGGGAGGGAGAGCGCGCTCTCTCTATCTCTGCCAAATTGATGTAAACAAACCCATGTGGTCTGATTTTCA
>NC_068993.1:29219100-29220109 GCF_001194135.2 Octopus bimaculoides
AGAAAAGAAGAAAAAAAATTGTTACCTTTACCTTTCTGAAATCACTGTGGATATATTTCGGCTATGTGCTTGATAAATGTCTGAAAGTTCTCCCACGAAATCTCACACTTCATATCGTAATAATCACGGTACATTGCCTCATCAATATGTGACCATTTCATGTTACAGACTCTCTCACACACACATACACCTATATATGCACTCTTTTACACTCACACATTCACACAAAGGCACATGCATATATCCATCTGCCAACACCCACAATCTCAGACATGCACTATAACATACACACATTCATAAACATTTTGTTATACATACATATGCATAGACATACAAATAAACACATACGCACACACACAAAAAAACAGCTATACACACACATATATCAAGACATGTATACACACTGATACACACACACACACACACACATTCACGTACACTTCCATACAAACATACACACATGTCCACACGAAAATACACACTCAGGGTGTATATATCATGTACTCTCTGTTGCAGAAACGTCAATCATGTTATAGAACACAACAGCTGATGACGGCACCATAGTTACTGAGTAATCTTATGGGATTATCATGTACATGTAGTTAGTACTCTAATTATCTTGTAAATGTAGTACGTTCTCCAATCATGTGCATATAGTATGTATGCTGATTATCTCATATGTGTAACTTGTACTTTAATTATTTTGTATGTGTAATCTGTACTCTGTCTTATACGCGTAGCCTATACTCTGATTATATTATATATGTACTCAGATTATTTTATAAAATTAATTAAATAATCTGTACTCAGATTAGTTTACACATACAGCCTGTACTCTATTTTGTGCAGGCATGGCTATGTGGTAAGAAGCTTGCTTCCCAACCATGTGGTTCTTGGTTCTGTCCCACTGTGTGGCACCTTGGGCAAGTGTCTTCTACTGTAGCCTAAGTTGCGAGGGGGCTATTCGTACGACCTGGACATGTAGAACACAATGTCAAAAATGAAAATC
>NC_068993.1:29220379-29223367 GCF_001194135.2 Octopus bimaculoides
GGTCAAAATTAACGTGAGTTATTTAGACATTAACAAATTTATTAGAATATTTAGCTGAAGATCAGAATAGAGTATTATGTACTCTTAACTGTGAAACAATTGTACTGAATTAACTAAAGGCAGGTGTTTTTTACTCTTCTCTGTTGTTTTTTGTTCTGTGTGTGTCGGAAATATCGCTATCAATCTGGAGTAATAATTTGTAGTTTTGAAATCAGTAGTTTCTTTGACTGCTATTTCTGAATTCTCAGTATGTTGGAGAAGCAGGTTACTGTCAATCCCTATATATTTATGATTATATATATATATATATATATATATATATATATAAGGATCTTGCCTAAGATGCTGTGCAGTAGAAATGAACTTGAAACCTTATGCTTGGGAAGTAAAATATTTAAGCACAGAGCTATGCCAATATCTTATATACATATAAACTATTTCTATATATACATCCATATTATATGTATTCATGTATAAATATATATACTGACATACACATTCATAAATTTTTATATATGTATGAACTGGGCTTAGTTTCTAAGTAAATAATATACATATGTGCATACACACACACACACAAGCATGTGAACACACACACACAACATATATATATATATATATATATATATATATATATATATATATATACAATCCAGGAATCTGAGTGTAGGAAGTTTGTAAGCTTCAAGCAGAAGGCAACTAGTATACAAAAGATACAATAATGATTTATTGGTATCGAGAATTACAAACTTTTCCCCATATCAAAGCCGCGAAGAAATTCGATAAGCTGATACTTCCTATACAGCTCACTGTACCATTAGTTGCTACATATATGTGTGTGTGTATGTATGTATACATACACATAAACATTTTAAATATACACATATAGATAAAATACATAAATACTATAAATATATACACAAACAAATATATATCATACGTACACATAAATGTTATAACTATGCACACACTCACTTACATATGCACACATACCTGCTAGCTTATGCTGCCTCTGTCTTCGAAACTTTCCAGTGTAAGTTTCTCTACATTTACAAACTCGTTCACTGAAACTACGACACCACAGATAAGGATAATCCAAGGAGTTCATTATCATTCTTGTGGATGTGGATAGAAAATTGAGGTCAGTAGTTCAAATAAGTGACTGTGTTTGCATGTTTGTATGTGTACGTCCGTATATACACACACATAAATATATATACATACATACATGTGTGTGTATGATGGGTGTCTAACTCAACAGACAACTGCATGTGTTGTTATGCATATAAGTGATGAAGATATCATGATATATAATTTCACCTATAGTCATCAGTGGACATCTGTGTATATGTATGCTTGCATGCATAAATATGTATACATGTTTGTGTGAGGTAGATGTGTGTGAAAAGTAGGAGTCTAACGTAGAGGTATAGCTCTAAAATAGAGGTACATGATGAAATGGTAAAATTAAATGAAGGTATTCTCTTTTCGAGAGTGCTGTGGGCCATGTGATACACCACTCAAGCACTCTCATTCAGTAGCTTATCAAATAGATGTGTCCTATCTGGATAGAAAGACAGCCAATTGCATTGCAGGAGTAACCTCCCAGATGTGGTGTATTTGAAAGCCTGGTGAATTCAGGTAGTTAAGTGTATAAGTACATGTGTATACATGCACATACAAGAAATTGAAACTGGAGGAGTATGCAGATTAGCCAGAATAAAAGGTGGTGAGAGGAGAAAATAGAATAAGTTAGGGTTATTAGGCATGATGAAAGACGATTTACAGTTTGTTTTATGACTTTATATTTAGAGTAAAATGAATATAGAATAATAATAATGATGATGGTGGTGCGCGCGCGCTCGTAGTGTTGATTTAAAATAGTTGAATCTGATAATAAATGGTGAAAGAAAATTTCAAATGACTCCTTAAAGAAAGGGGACGACTTAATTTCCCCTGTAATTGTTCTTATTTTGCTTTTTTCCCCTATCCTGATGGTGGTGATAATATTTATGATATATAAGCTAAAAATAAACAGAAGATATCTAATTAGAAACAAACTAAAATACAAAAACCTCCTGCCAAAAAAAAAAAAGAGACGAACAGTAGTAAAGTTCTATCCATATGGTAAGGCAAAGTAATGTATATATGTATTTAGGTGGGTAGGTAGGTGTATCATGGAAAAAGAAACTAAAATAAAATATTAACTAGCATAGGTCATTTTAGCTGTGTGTCTGTCTATCTCTCTATACATACGCGCAGACGTGCGTGTTTAGTGATACAAACATACACATGCGCGCACGTGCGTGTGTGTGTTTGGTGATACAAACAGGAAAAAATAGAAATCAAAACGTGAGTATATACATATTTTTATTGATGCGTAGCAAAACAGAGTGGTTCAAGGGCTGATAGTTTCGTGTATTAGCACTTTTCAAGCTAGTGACAGGTTGAGGAGTTGTGAATTTATACCAGTGATAATAGTATTTCCCTAGATAGTTCTAGAACAAAATTATAAAAACAATGACACAAGGATAATTCATATTTTTCAAATAGTTTGCCTCTTACGTTTTTTCAATAAATAAATAAATAAACAAATTAGGAAAATTTATGCATATTTGTTGTTGTTGTTGGCACTCCGTCGCTTACGACGTCGAGGGTTCCAGTTGATCCGATCAACGGAACAGCCTGCTCGTGAAATTAACGTGCAAGTGGCTGAGCACTCCACAGACACGTGTACCCTTATCGTAGTTCTCGGGGATATTCGGCGTGACACAGTATGACAAGGCTGACCCTTTGAATTACAGGCACAACAGAAACAGGAAGTAAGAGTAAGAGAAAGTTGTGGTGAAAGAGTACAGCATGGGGCACTATCATGCTATTAGCTGTCAGTAGCCAAAGAATCGACAGGCCAGCAACAGGCAGACAGATACTTCACTAGCAGTGAGCACTTTCACTTCTGACAGCTAATAGCATGATAGTGCCGAAACA
>NC_068993.1:29223586-29224503 GCF_001194135.2 Octopus bimaculoides
CATATTTCCTGAAATTGCAAATTATTTAAAATATAAAAATATAATTTTCAACAGAGAGAATTTATCAAAATAGAAAACAAATGAAGTTTGAAGTTTAAAAATAATAGGATCGACCACTCACGACTAGCTAGCGCGGACGCGCGAACTTTCGAGTAATAGATAGATAGATAGAAAGAGAGAGAGAGAGACAGACAGACAGACAGACATATAGCTCGCTCCGGCCAGTCATGGTATTAGCTGTCAGTAGCCAAAGAATCGACAGGCCAGCAACAGGCAGACAGATACTTCACTAGCAGTGAGCACTTTCACTTCTGACAGCTAATAGCATGATAGTGCCGAAACAAGAATATACACACATATATTCATGCTTGTACATGCATAATTATAGATAAACATACACACACATGAACATATCTACAAAGCGAAACAAGAGTCTACACACACATGCGCACATACGTATACGAGTGAATATACATGTATAAATACAAATATATATAAGCAGAGGTGTGTACCATTAATCGAAAAGTTAACTTTGTTAATCCATTCATTCTTTGAAAATGTAATGTTTTAGTGAAAAAAGGCATATCCACAGCTTAATACCCCACCGACTTTGTTGTCTCATAACTTCCAGAAAAACGGATACTTTTTAACGAAACGTTCACCAAATAATCGCTTATATCCTGTAGACTGTATGTAAAGATTTGTTGGAAAATTTTTTTGAGGGGTGAGGGAGAGGAGTTTTTGAAAATTCACAGGATCCAATATTTTCCCCTTATAACTTTCTGGAAAATAGGTATTTTTTACCAAGTTATATACAAATACCTTTCTTACCGTGTAGATTACGATTACAAAGAAATTTGTAGACAAAATTTTTGGAAGGGGGCGGGGGGAGGAGTTTCTGGAAAACAGAGTTTCAG
>NC_068993.1:29224819-29230962 GCF_001194135.2 Octopus bimaculoides
TGAGAGAAACATTTTCGGTTTCCAAAAAAATTATGAATTTCAGAGGAAAATGTGTGATTCAAGCACATCCCAAAATCTCCCTCCTCATTTCTTTCTCACTCACACATATATTGATATTTTTCATTATTTTTCTTCCCATAAACAAACTTTATGGAGACCGTGTTATGTATGTGTTCATATTAATCTGTGAAATGTAATGCTTATTTGTTCATGTTATTTTGAATTATTCAGGTTCAAGAGGGGTGTCCACAATATTTGCTTTTAACTTTGTAAATTTTTTACATACAGATTTGAAATTTTATCAGTGGATGCTTTATATACCACTGGTTTATCGTTATGTTTCAGCCCCGTATAGACGAACAGACTCCACTGTTACCAGAAACAACTCCACTTTCAATTTTCTTGCTAACTTCGAACTCCATACCTTTCTCAATTTATGGTATGCACTCCAGGCAAGAGCTTTCCTTGCTATGACATCTTTTTCAGTACTTTGTGTCCATGCACGAAGGTATTTGAAATTTTCAACTACCTTGAGTGACTTACAGTCTCTCACTTTCACTGACACAGGTATTTCGTGGTTGAATACTTGCAGTTATGTTTCCTTTGCATTACAGTACAATCCTACCTTCCCCGATTCCTGCTCTAATTTGCTCAGCACCTCCTGTACCTGATCTGTCCTCTCTGCTAGAAATGCAAGGTCATCAGCATAGTCTAGGTCAATTACTGTTACTTCTTTGCCTATGCGGTTTGAATCCCAGTTCTTCTTCCTTGCCCTCATATGCTCTCTGCATTACATAGTCCAGAATGATGGCGAAGAGATAGGGTGCTAACGTGTCACCTTGTAATACTCTGGCTTTGACTTCAAAGTATTCTGTCTTTCCATCAGGAGTGATCACTTTTGCTCTGGTGTTCTCATACAGCTTATTTATCACTCTCATTTATTTTTTACCACTTTTATGGAAGTTGATATTTTTTTTGTTGACATCCACCTCAGTTAATTTTGCTTTTCTCCCAGTTCTGTGCTTTCTGAAAGAAAAGCCCTCACATTATCTCAAAGCTACAAGAATTCACTAACATGATTTGTTTATTTTTTTTAAAAGATTTCATAGAGGAATTAAATACAATGGGTTTTGGCCAGTTTAAACACTGAAGGGTTAAAAGTGCCAAAACTATAAAATCAGCTTTTTTGGCCTTTTTGAGGGCTTTAGAACCCAACAACTATAGTTTTTTTTTTTTTCACTTTAGAGTTAAAAAATGCTGATTTTATTTTGAAGGGCCTAAAAAAAAAGACTGGAAGAATGATGCATACAATATCAAATATGCTAAGACAATCTGAAAACAATAGAAACTTTTAAACATTTTCTGGTTTTCATCAAATTTTGGGGTTAACGGACTTGAGGTGATGGAAGTTAATTAGTCCAATAATGATTTTCAAAGTTAACTTAAAAGTTAAATCATTATCAAAAATGTTAACTTCATTAATTAACGATTAACGGACTTATGCCCAGCTCTGTATATAAGTATATAGATAAACATGCATGCAATATATATGTATATATACATATACATGCACATATCTAAATATATATACACAGATATAGAAGATATGCACAAATACATACATACACATATACATACTTACAAATGTATTGGAATATGCAAATACCGCTACACATGTATACACATACAAGCACACTTATGTTTAGATACCCATTGATATACAAGTGTCAGATGGACTGGAGAGATAATAAAGAAGATCGAGTATATCACCCTCTCTTTTCTTGTTTCACTTTATCTCTCTCTCTCTTTACACACACACACACACACACGTGAGTGAGTATTTGTACTCAAACATCCACACACACAGACACAC
Organism: Octopus bimaculoides; assembly: GCF_001194135.2. NCBI lineage: Eukaryota > Metazoa > Mollusca > Cephalopoda > Octopoda > Octopodidae > Octopus > Octopus bimaculoides. The sequence continues at coordinate 29,226,693 of NC_068993.1, forward strand.
ACACATTATAGATGCATGAATACAAACATACATACACATGCTTGAGGAAGATGTGGTTAACTCATTATTGTTGTGGAAGGGGAACGATAAAACAAAAGTAGAACAATTTTTCACACACACGCTCATATATGTATGTACATGTATACACACACACACACACACATGTACAGATACAGACATATATATACACATATATGCACTGACAAATATATTCAAATATATACAATCTTTGCTACATAATACATATGCTTGCATGTATATAAGCACGTACATGCATATATAGACATACATGTACACACACATATGTACACATATATCCACAAGCATGTATGCAGACAGACACAAACACATATATACATACTGGTGCATATATATGTGAATATATATATGCTACGTAATACATATGCATGTATGTAAGTAAATATATGCATACATGCGCCACATACATACACACATGATATACATATAATTAATATATACATATTGCACCTATGTGACATCAGCATTTTTATACCTGTTAGCATATATACATATATATACACACACATAGTTTATATACATGCTGACAGGTACATGTGTATAAAGGTATATGATATAAGCACAGGAGTGGTTGTGTGGTGAGAAGATTGCTTCCCTACCACATGGTTCCGAGCTCAGTCCCACTGTATGGCACCTTGGACAAGTGTCTTCAACTATAGCCCCAGGCCAACCAAATCTTGTGGGTAGATTTGATAGACAGAGACTGAAAAAATCCCGTCATGTGTGTGTGTCTGTCTGTCTATGTTTGTCTCCCACCACTGCTTGACAACGGATGTTGGTGTGTTTATGTCCCTGTAACTTAGCAGTCCAGCAAAACATAGCAACAGAATAAGTATCAGGCTTAAAAATTTTATTCTCTTGACCAAAATTCTTCAAGTAAAATAAAGAACACACACACACACAGCATACTACCAGGTGTATACTTAAGTTTAAAATAATTTCACATAAACACACACACACACACACACACACACACACACACAGGAGTTTCGAAAAAGAAATCATTCACACATTACAAATACAGTCTGTAAGCAGAACATTAAAACTATGCAAGACTTTTCTCAGGTTTAAAATGTGACAATGTTTTTGTTACCTACTTTCCAAAGATGGAGCTTTGTATCTTTGTTAGAAACCAGCTCCTTCTTCAGAGGAAGAATTTAAATGATTAAATACAATAGACACAGACAGACAAACATATGCATACACACATACATATATAGGCGCAGGTGTGACTGTGTGGTAAGAAGTTTGCTTCCCAACCACATAGTTCCAGGTTCTGTCACACTGTGTGGCACCTCGGGCATGTCTTCTACTTTAGTCTTGGGTTGACATAACCTTGTGGGTAGAGTTGATAGACTTAAAGAAGTCTGTCATATATATATATATATATATATATGTATGTGTGGACGTGTGCGTGTATGTGTGTGTCTGTCAGGTCGCTCTCAAGTGCTATTGGTTGCTCTTGAATGCTACTGGTAACATGTAATCCAGTACAACCTGTTATGTAGTAAGGTTGTTGATGACTAAACTGGTAACCCCAGCAATCTTGCAGATACTGAAAGACGTGAGGAGGGTTATTGTTGAACAACATGCAGGACAAAAAATAAGACCCGTCGAAGGGCAGAGGAAGGAATGAGTAATCAATGGCCATTCAACTAATGAGTTGTCAACAGCTGTGTGCGTGTGCATGCGCACGTGGAATGTATATATATTGTATATTCTTAAACTTCTTTTATATTTATATTTTTATATTCCTTTTTCATATTTTAAATTATATATATATATATATAAACAATTGGCAGATGAGGACATACAGATCCCTTTGGCAATTGGTGGAAGAATATTCAGAAATAGCCCTGATTGCAGGCAGATGGAGCTCATTATCCTTGACAGGCAATCCTAAGAGATGGAAACTCCAATCTAAAACTTGCTTGGCAGGTAGGCAACCTTGTGGACCCTCAAAAACATGGATTCTGGCAACTTCTGGACAGCTTTCGGTCATCTTGGACTATTTTTCTTGCCACAGATCCCCTGCTAAACATGAGTGAAGTGTGTGTAAATGGGACTGTGTGCCCCTATTACCATCCTAAACAACTCTGTTGTGCAAGCTTTGTTCTCACACCTCTTATCTCAACTTCTCCCCAATCAAGTCCTATGGTAATGGGCAACAGATGACACTGGGTAGGCCTTGGATGATGTTGGAAGCCCTTAGTCTGGACCCAGCATGCAGGTGGTGCAGGCAAGATGGCTGGCTCAGTGAGTCCCTGTAACTGTGCACTGATTTGTGTCCTACCTGCGCAACTAGGCAGACCTTTTTGGGACTTGCACCACCTGCCTCAGCTGAAGAGGAGGCTAGAAAATGTAGCCTAAAAGACGCCAGTCCTTTTTTGCCTGGCCAAAAAACTGCATCTGGCAGGCCATCCTACACTGCAGTTGAAGATTAAAAAGAAAACCCTTGAAGACCTCTCATTTTGCTACCTGGAACATACAAACCTTGACAGACTGTGATGACCACAATCGACCCCACCATAGGGCCATACTCATTGCCTCAGCTCAAATGATACAATGTGGATATCACCACACTCAGCAAAACAAGGTTCTCTGATGAAGGCTCTCTCGCTGAGGTTGATGAGAGATACACATACTTTTGGAAAGGCCTTCCTCAAGGCAAAAATAGAATTCATAGTGTAGAATTTGCCATCTGTTCATGACTACTGAAGAACATCTTGTAGACAGAAACTGAAAGAAATCAATCGTATATATATATATATGTAAGTGTATGTGTGTGTCTTTGTCTCTGTATTTCTCCCTCATCACTGCTTCACAACTGCTGTTCGTTTATTTATATCCCCATAACTTACTGGTTTGACAAGAAACTGATAGAATAAGTACCAGGCTTATCAAAATTAAAAAAAGCACTATGCAGTATCTCATATTTTTCTTTGCCCACTCAGTTGTATCTATCAATCTATCTTTTGTCTGTTTCATACAATTTCGTGGACCAAAATGACTGAATGGATCCTTATGATATTTGGAACTTAGATTCAATGCATAAGGGCAGGTATAATGCAGTATGTTTGGTTTGAATTTGAGATGGTTTAAAGGGGGCAGAACCCCCATGAAAATTCATACATTTTTGATGTTGATGAAATTTCAGCCATGGGTAATTTGACAGACATCAAGATGTATTCTCAAACTTTCCATTTCTCATGAGGATTCTAAGACTCCCAAATTTTAGTCATTGTTTATGAACCAAAACTACGTCAAAAGTACTGAATGAATCTTTATGAAATTTGATAATTATATTCTATGCATAAGGGCCATAACCACCATAAAAATTCATATATTTTTCCTGTTGATGAAATTTTAACCATAGATATTAGAGACAAATGAAGTAAAATTTCAGAAGTTAGAAAGACCTCTTCATGGGGACTTAACACCCACAATTTAGTCATTTTATCTAAGCAAAGACGAATACAGTTGTACTCTTGGAAGCTGTAGGGTCACCTGAGCACAAAAGATGAGCATTATTTGTAATTCAATGGTACAACAGTATAAGAGTTTGCTTTCAGATATACTTAGATTGTTATTTTTGCAATGTGGTGCATAAATTGTCAAGTTAATGAGAGGCATCCTTGCCTCCACTGATTCAGTTGCAAAGTGTTGAGTAAAGTTGTTGCCTTGCAGAACTCCTTTGAGTCTTTTTATTATCACTGGGCTACACATAGTCCCCAGGTGGTAACATTGATTTCAAGGCTTTCCCAGATGAGTGACTGGTTATTGAAAGACATTTATAGATTGTAAATTTATTCTATTGGTATAGTGGTCATTTGCAAACTCCAGAGGTAATACTTTCCACGCACCTACACACGCACACATCAAGGTCACTGGCCCCTTTCACATGCACATACATGCTCTCACATACACATGCACGCGCACCTTCATTTTGGGATCACCACTACTTCATTATCTTCCTTTCTTCCTAGTTCTCCTGCATGATCCCATTGTCCGGCATTCGCCATGATTGATTGTTAGCCAATAAACCTTTTCTATTTTCTCTCCCTGTTTATTTCTGTGTTCCTTTCTGTCAAAGAGTAAAGGTGCGAAACATAACAGACTTTCTCACTTCCCGAGCATTAAACTAATATATCTGTTTGTTGTTTACACACGTGTTTTCGTCTTTTGTTTCTTTGTAAATTCTCACTATATATATATATATATATATATATAT
>NC_068993.1:29237613-29238060 GCF_001194135.2 Octopus bimaculoides
ATACCTCAAGTCTTTGGTCCTCACGGCGCAGAACATTGGCAAATCTTTTCTTATCTGCTTCCCCTCTGGCTAAATAAACTTGTCACCTAGCTTCCCTTCTGGCAGATTGGTACAATTCCCTGCTACCTCCGTTCTTCCAGTCCTTCCAAGCCTGTTTCTTTTGTCTAATAGCCCTGTCTACCTCCTTGTTCCACCACCACGTCACTCTGGGTCGAGAGGGGACTTTACCCCAGCCACAGATCTGGTCGGTGGCTCTCAGCAGGTTGTCCCGCAGAAATCTCCAATTGTCTTCCATGTTGTATGATGCTATACCCCCTTCTATTTCGTCAAATGCTTCGAGTAACATGTCTGAGTCTCTGTCCATTTGCAGCGTATTTGTGTGTGCGTATATAGCATTAATTGATAGTAAGAGGTGTATATATATATATATATATATATATATACATG
>NC_068993.1:29238142-29251688 GCF_001194135.2 Octopus bimaculoides
ATATATACATAACATATATATATTATATATATGTATGTATGCCTGTATATATGTGAGATAATAGTTTCAGTATTAAAGCGAAAATATCTGACATTACAATAGAGAGAAGTTATTGTTTCACTTTTGACATGTAATACTGCAATATTGGTGGAGATGTGATATTGCACTGGGCTAGCACTAGGCAAGAAGTTAAAAATTTTTGGGGGCCTAAAACACTTCCTGGACCCTAAGTAAGGCATGTGTAAAATTTGAATGAAATTGGTTGTGTAGTTCTCAAGTTTTAGGGATTCACACAGACAGACAGACACACACACACATTCTCATCTTCATATATACAGATACAAAACTTCAGCCATGTAACTACACACATACTGTTGGTGATATTTTTCCTTCACTGGACTTTTCCAGTTTCCTTTCTGATGAAGAGCTATGCACGAAGTGTCAAAAACTCTCTTTTTAACCGAGCATCAAACTAATACATTCTATGTGCATATCCTCTTGTTGTTTTGTTATCATTACTTTTTATGCTAGTGGCACGTAAACACACCCCAGTGTCATGCAAATGGCATATGAAAGCACTCATTACACTCTCGGAGTGGTTGGTGTTAGGAAGGGCATCCAGCTATAGAAAACCATGCCAAATCAGGCTAGACTCTGGTGCAGCCTGGTCAAAACTGTCCAACCCATGCCAGCATAGACAACAGACGTTAAACAATGATGATATATAGTTCAATGCATTTTTCCTTTTGTAAGCAAAGGAGCTGTAATTTTGAAGGAGACTCACCTGCTCTTTTTAATACATACATACACATATGTATATATTTATGCACACACAAACCATGGATTTTGTTTTGAAGCACTTGAATGTTTCTAGTTCTGTTTCTGGCCCATCTCTTTCCACCCCTCATATTCTACATTTTCTTCAATACTTTAATGCTGTTCAAATCTTGCTTCTCACTCACCACCCTTCCTCTCTTTCTCTCTTTCTCAATCTACTCATCTGCTCACAGACCTCAACAGTGTCAAGTAAGACTGTATATAATACAGCATCTTACACATACACATTTCTCGCTTCCCCTTGCCAAACTCTCACACACATTTATTCTCTCTTCCTTCCGCCCTCTCTCTCTCTCTCTCTCTCAAATACACTCACACAAGTTTGTATATACATATGCACTGCTGCTTAGCGAGGGTGTCAGCCAAGCTATAGTATTTACCAAGTGGCCCTTGTCACAATTACAAGAAAACAGAAAACACATACAAATACTGTAAATTATAGAAAACATAATTCTATATGTGTGAGTGTGCATGCACATGTGTAATAGCTATTTGTCATATATCCATAAAAATAGCCTTCCACATTTAATGTTGTGATATTTGATGATACTGTAATATTCTAACATATTACCAGGAGAAACTGACTTGCCTGTACAAATTTATTTTCTCCATTTCTAAGCACATACATACACACAAATATTCATGAAAGAAAATAAGCACAGATTCATCCTCACATATACACCATTTCTTTCTAGCTTTCTCTCTCCCTCTCTTTCTCTTTTTATTTATGTCTGATTTAATATGTATTAGATATGCAACTAACAACTTTCTCACTGCAAATTAGTAAAACTAGTGTAGGAACCTTGATCTGCTAGAATTAAAAGATAAAACCCCCCTTGAATTACATTCCACCATGTTATTTAAGAATTGATAACATAGACCAAGAAAACTATAAAATACATGGTCCTAGTTTTTGATAATGGGATTACTTGTTCAGGGTTGATCTGGGTGGGATTAAACACCAATAATGATACTACCATCACCAATTTGAGAAGGCTGTATGCAGTTCCCAACCCTACTAGAAATACAAGCCAAATATCCTTCTAATCACACACTATCATTCTGAAAGAAAAAAAAGAGAACATATTGGTACAGGTGTGGCTGTGTGGTGAGAAGCTTGCTTCTCAACCAGGTTGAGTTCCACTGCATGGCACCTTGGGCAAGTGTCTTCTACTATTGCCTCAGGCTAACCAAAGCTTTGTGAGTGGATTGGCAGATGGAAATTGAAAGAAGCTCATTGTATGTATATATATGCCTGTGTGTATTTGTGTTTGCCCCCCCCCCCCATCACCACTTGACAACCAATGTTGATGTGTTTGTGTCCCCATAACTTAGTGATTCAGCAAAAGAGAATAATAAAATAAGTACTGGAGTCGATTCATTTGACTAAAAAAAAATTCAAGGCCTTGCCCCAGCATGGTCAAAGTCAAATGACTGAAACAAGTAAAAGATAATAGATAAAAGATTGGATAATTCAATCTAGGGAACAAAATGTCTGATAAAATACAGGATGTTATAGGCTGACTCTGGGGCTACATGACAATGCATCACCATCTGGTTGTTGTTAGGGTAATTAATTGACTTGGTGTGGTAATATTATTGTTGATATCATTTACACCTAAGTCAGTAAAGGCATTCCAGCCATCACTACCTCTTTTTGCTTGTCTAGGAGTATTTTTTTTCCAAATGTCCAGTTGGCATTGTGTGATTTGAGGGAATATGGCTGCTATTCCTAGCCAGTTCAATGGTACCAGAGAGACTTCTTGTTTATGTTTATGGAGTTATTTATTTCCAGGTCAACTCTGATAGAGTAGAACTATGACCAAAGGCATTCCAGCTACAACTATCCTGTCTTTCTGTGTATAATGGAATCTGGGCCACTATTCACAAATTCCTCTTTAAGATGGTAGCTCTGGGGGATATTTGGCTATTATTTCTATTAGTGTTAATAACAGTTGCTATTGCTTAGCTCTGTATTATTTCTGATAAAATAGGCCTGGTCAAAAAGCATTGTAATTGTGACCATTCAATGTGTGTGTCTTTGTTTGTAACCCACCACCACTTGACAACTGGTATTGGTTTGTTTACATCCCTGTAATTTTGTAGTTCAGCAAAAAGAAGCTAATAGAATAAGTATCAGGCTCTAAAATAATAAAAAAAAGTAATAGTATTGTTTGATTAAAACCTTCAAGGTGGTGTCTTCCTAGCATGGCTGCAGCTAATGACAGAAACAAGAAAGAGTCATTTTTTAAGTTTTGTTTTGCTTTTCAGACACAGTGTATCTAAAACCATATTATCTTCTTTTATGTGGCTGTAGAGTGTGACTTGAGGGCGGAGGGGGGAGAGAAAGAGAGAGATATATATGTAGAGAGAGATTTGGCTGCTATTTCTAACAGGTTGAGTGACTATGTAGAGGTTCCCTCATATACTGTGATAGTCACAATGATGATGATAGTAATTAGAGTTCTGTCTTGATAAACTGAGTAGGTAAGAATAAGAAGAGAGAAATAAGTGAAGAACAGTCTTTTTTATCTACTTCAACTTTCCACTCCTCCTTTTCTTTACCCCTACCATACCTTTCATTGTTTTCATTTACTAATTTTTCTCCTCCTCCCTCCCCACATAACCTATATTTCCTTTTCTATTCATTTCTTTATTCTTCTGCCACCACCATTACCATTTCCACATTTTGTGTTCAGACCTCTTCCCACTCCTATCTTCAGCTTTTTAACATCTTTCTTTCTTTCCCCACCCTTTCTAACTCCCTCTCTCACTAATCCACCACTTCCAACACCACTGCTCTGTTTCTTTAGTCCTCTCTCCCTCTCTCTATTTCTGGCTTTTCTATTTGCTTCTTTCTCCTTGCTCATATTTCTCACCCTTCTCCTCTCCCCATTCCTTCAAGTTTCCATATACATTTATTTGACTTTAGAGAGAAGTAATGCTGAAAGGATGGGGGTGGAAATCCCCTCCTCTTTCAATGACAACTGCTTATGTTATTGAAGTGATGATAATGAAGATAATGATGATGGTTGTCAAAACTCAAATATGATCCAGTAGATATATGATATAAATTATTACATCTGCAGTTTTATGAATAAGTAGAACTTATCCATATTTTGACAGGTAAGGTAGTCTAGCTTCTTAACCTGCAAGAAATAATAGACACATTTTCCTAAGCACAGATTCTGGGGCTAGCTTACCTGTCAAAATATGGTGGCAAGGCCCTTTGATCTCAGTCTCATTGGCCTTGTTAGCTTTGTCTTGTTGATGACCTCTTGTTATGTCCTCAACAGAGTTCTCCACAGTACAATTGAACCTACTGTGATTGGGGAACGTGAGGCAGCCTTCACAACATGAAGCCTGCTTGGCTTGTGCCCTGCTGACATCCATCCCCCTCTCCCTTTTGTGAACGTCAGGTTCTCTCAAAAGTTATGGAATGCCATCCAGTGTAGTATGATCTCAGTTGGGATAGTGTGCCAACTTGACCAGCACCATCTTCCATGTTTCAGCTCAGCCTCTGAGCCTCACAGTGGAGCCAGGCTTAATGTGGTGCCATCACTTGTGACTAGCACTCAGCTTGATAATGACTGTCTGAGCATGTTTCCCTAAGGCTTAACCTCCAGATATGTGAGCCTCATGAATGCCACTGTGGATCCAGGCTCTACTGCTCATCAGGCTTCTGAAAAAAGCAAACTGTCAAAGTATCAGTCACTCTCTGACAGGTTTATGGTTGAGTTTGTGACAGTATAATCCTCCAGTGTTCTCTGCCTTTTCAGGACAGAGATGGCTATCTGCAAATACAAGCCCCATGAATTAGTGTGACTGTTCCAGTGCATGTCCCTCACCGTCCACTGGGGCAATGTCTTTTCCATTTTGTTAACTGGAACCATGAGTCAGTGTTAATTAATATGAGAAATTCAATCAAAAATTAAGTCTAGTAGTTATAATATGTATAATTCATACTCCATTATACATCTCATTCATTCACTCAGATTACTTTTTATTTATCAGTGGCTCAGTAAAGGCTCCTTTGTAGATTCCAGTGTGATGGTAGAGACACAATATCAGTAAAGGCATAGGAGAGGGATGGCAGTGACATAAAAAAAAGAAAATGACATTCTGTTGGATACAAAGATGAGGATTCCAGCTGATTCAATTAACAGAACAGCCTGCTTATGAAAATTAGTGTGCAAGTGGCTGAGCACTCCACAGACACACACACCCTTAACATAGTTCTCAGGGAGATCCAGTGTGAGACAGAATGTGACAAGGCTAGCTTTTGAAGTATAGGTGCTACTCATTTTTGCCAGCTGATTGAACAGCAACAACATGAAATAAAGTGTCTTGCTTAAGGATACTGTGTGCTACCAGACATTGAACTCGTAACATTATGATCATGAACTGAACACCCTAACCATTAAGTGATGTGCCTTCACAAAAGCGTAAAATGGGCTGAAGCACATGGTATAGGCACAGTATGATTATGGGCACCATATGAGCAGAGAAAATGTGTGAGAAAGGCGCAGTATGAACAGACCTACATACAGGTAATGGTACAACACAAACAATAGAACAATATATTTGAAGAACCGAGGTTTTGTGGATCTGTGATAACATTAATGTCATCACCACTACTACTTCAACCACCATGATCATCCTGAACTCAGCCCTCCTCCACCACCACCACCATGACTACCACTTCTAAAACATCTCTTCATCCACTACCCTCATTACCACCACCGTGACAGCTTGCTACAACAATAACAGGATGGAAGATGACCAACATGTTTCTTATAGAAGGCAACATGTTTACATCTTCATTGCTATGAGGATGGTGGTGGTGGTGGTGATGGTGGTAGTGATCATGATGTTAGCTGTAATGTCAGCTAATATCACCACTGGTGGTGGTGTTAGTCGTGCTGTAGCAGTAGTTGCTTTAGCCTCAGGTCAGTCCTCACTGAGAAGAATTATGGTCAAAGGCCTTCTAGCAATCATCAACTCATCTATTTCTTATGCACACAGAACCCCAAGATTACATTATTCAGCATGTCCCTTTTTTCTAAAAATAATGGGGTGTGATTTAAGGGTAACTTTCATGCTATTTTAAACAAATTGAGTGACCATGTAGATTTACTACTTAGGTGTTTCTAGTAGTAGTAGTAGTAGTAGTAGTAGTAGTTGAATGATGATGATGATGTTGATAGGTCATTATAAAGAAAGGCTAATGCTTTTGACTCAAGGTGTGAGATCAAAAGAGGAGAGAGAAAGTTAAAATAATGGGATGTGAAGGAAAGAGGTGCAGAGAAAGGTGAAAGAACAAATAGCTGAGGGTGATGGAAAGAGGTAAGTTGAGTGACAAGAGGAATAGTATTGTGGTGATGATAATGCAGAATATCCTGTAGCTATATGATAATAACCATGTTGATGATTATATGGAGCTGGTGATGATTATGTGGAGTTGGTGATAGTTATGGTGGTGGTGGTGCTGATAATGAAGTTGGTGATGTAATGGTAATATTGGTTTTGGTAGCAGCAATGATGTTCTTATGGTGGTGGTAGTAGTGATAGAGATGATGGTGAGTTAAGGAAGCCCCCTACCAAAATAGGAATTTTTGTACCCTGCCCTCTTTATTAAAAAGTTACAAGGGTTTAAAAGCATCTTTAACCCTTTAGTATTTAAACTGGCCTTGTCCGGCTCAAATATTCTACCTATTTTAAGTTCAAACTGGACAGATCTAGCCCCTCACACCTACCATGCAATGTCAGTCTAGAAATATACTGTTATATCATTGAAATCTTGAAGCTATGAGATAAAGCATGATTAATTCAAAGCCCACCTCAAATGATGATGTGCCACGGTGGTGGTACTTGTTTTTAGAAGGACGGAAAGGAACATGCAGTGTGAGGGAACATGCAGGCTTAGGTAGGTAGATAGGAAGGTAGGCAGCAGCAGTAGTAGTTGTTGCTGCTGTTGTTGAAATAATGTCATTTGAGAAAAGATGGTGATTATGATGACGAAACTGATGCAGTAGTCGGAGTATTGGTGAATAGATATAGTATCACTAGTAGCAGTACTTTAATAATCCTTTCTACTATAGGCACAAGGCCTGAAATTTTGGGGGAGGAGACCAGTCAATTACATCGACCCCAGTGTTTCACTGGTACTTAATTTATCAACCCTGAAAGGATGAAAGGCAAAGTCACCCACAGCAGCATCTGAACTCGGAATGTAAAGACAGGCGAAATACCACTCAAGCATTTTGCCTGGAATGCTAACGATTCTGTCAGCTCACCACCTTAGCAGTACTTTAATAATGTTATAAAAATTATGATGGTGATTATGGTTGCAGATATGGCTGAGTAGTTAAGTTTCCTCTTCTATCATGAGGTCCTGGGATTGACCTCACTGCATTGTATCTTGGGCATCTTTTACTATAGCATCAAGTCGCACCAAGTCAACCTGTAAGTGAACTTGAATAGACAGAAATTGTCTGGAAGTCTGCTGGATTTAATGTATCTGTAATTCCAGAGTTCAGCTATATTACATATTGTTTTACACTGATTGAGAGCGAGAATTATATTATACATGTATCTGAGGAATACTTCTCCTCCTCCTCCACCACCACCATCACCTCATCATCAGCAGCAGCATTGTTTTAATGCTAACTTTTCCAATCTTTGAACGGATCAGACAGAATTCATTGAGGTAAATTTTCTATCATCAGATGCTCTTCCTGTTACTGACCTTCACCTGTTTCCAAGGAAGGTTATATTTCCCCATATATGGAAATGTTTACAAGGTAGATTGGAAACAAAAATCACTGCTTGCATGATGGTGACAATTATTTACAACCATCACATAATGTCAAGACAAGATTTGTGAGAAGCAGATACAAACACACATACATATATGTATACAATGGATTTCTTTCAGTTTCTGTTTAGTAAATCCATTTACAAGGCTTTGGTTGGCTTGGGGATATAGTAGAAGACTCTTCCTCAAAGTGCTGTGCAATGGGACTAAACTTAATAATGTAACTAGGAAACAAACTTCTTAACCACAGTCTGTGCTGAGCATATTCTATCACATACATCATCATCATCATCGTTTAACATCAGCTTTCCATGCTTGCATGGGTTGGGCAATTTGACTGGGGACTGGCGACTGGCTACACTAGGCTCCAATCTGATCTGGCAGTTTTTACAACTGAATGCCCTTCCTACTGCTGTCCCTTGTTTTGAGACCTGCCACAGGTCTCACTATATATCACAATCTTTTATCTTACTTTATCCCACCACCCACCTCAGTACATTGTCTTGCAACCTATCACAATTCTTCATTTCCTTACCTACCTACTTTTTGCAGTCTTTGACATCAGTACTTTATCCTGCCGCCTGATGTTTTTGACATCAACCCATTATCTTGCTGCCTACCACTTCACCTACTGTACTTCATTGCTTTGTTACATGTCACAGTCCTTCATCTAATCACCTATTGCTGTCTATTGTCTCACCATCTGTCACAGTCCTTCATCTCACCATCTACCCTAGTACTTTGCTTTTCTGCCTCTCAAACTTCTTTATTTTACCACTTAGTGTAGGTCATTGTCTTGCAACTTATTTCATTTCTTTACCTCCGTACTTTTAATACTCCTTTCTCTTGCTACCTGTCATAGTTCTTTATCTTATCACCGACCACATTCCATCAATTTCCTCCAGCTGGATTCCTTCATCTCACCACCTATCACTGTCTTTTGTCTAACTCTTACAGTTCTACATTTTGTCACCTTCTGTAGTCTTACATCTTGGTAACTGTTGCAGTTCTTCATCACACAATCTACCATTTCTTACAGCTCATTACAGTCTTTCATCTCACCACCTGACAGGGTCTTGCATTTTCCCACCTAGTGTAGTTAATTTTTCTCATCACCTATCTGTCCTTCATCTCATCACCTACACAATCTTTTGTCTCACCACCTGCCACAAACCTTTGTCTTGCTACCTTCTGCTACCTGTTATTGTCCTTCATCTTGCTATCTTCCACAGTCTTTCATCTTCACATTTGAGAAGTTGTTTGAAAAACTAGATACCCTATATCTACTTTGTCCCTGTTCACCAGTACTAAGTAGACTGTCTTTTTCACAAGATTAAAGAAACCTCTCTACTCTATTTTTTTTTCTTATGATGGCAGTGTTATGGTTGTGATGTTGAGAGGTTTATGGGGTTGGTGGTGTTAGTGGTAGAGTTAATGATGGTAGCATTAGTGCTTGTGTTGCTACTATTAGTGGTGAAGTGGCGGTGATGATGTAAGGGTTGTAGTTATTAGCAGTGATATGGAGAAGCCAGTAACAGAAGTAGTGGAGGGATGGTGGTGTAGAAAAGGTGCTGTGAAGATAATGGTGTTACTAGTGGAAATTGATGGTATAGAGAAGTGGTGGTGGTGGACAGTAGATGCTGGTGGTAGAGTAGAGAAGGAAGAATGCTAAAGTAGGTTACCACTGATTAGTCAGTCAGATCTCTACTTCTCACAATAGCAACACAGGATAGGTTATGTCTCAAGTGTTTATATCTTCATTACACACACACACACACACGCACACGCGCGCACACACACAATAAGGAGAGGGAGTGGTGAAAGAGGAAAATAGTGTGGTCAGACAGTGGTGGTGAGAGAGTTGTGGTCAACCCCTACCTAGCCTTCTACTTTGATTCCATCAACATCTAGGATGTATTATAGGAATATAGATTTCAAATTTTGGCAAAAGGCCAGTAATTTGGGGGAAGGGTATGTCAATTACATCAACCTCAGTGCTCAACTGCTTCTTAGTTTATTGACCCCAAAAAGCAAAGTTGACCTTGATCTCAAAGACAGGTGAAATACTCACAAAGCATTTTGCCAGCTTGCCGCCTTACATTATAGCCTTATTAAATGTATCTTGGTAATTTGATTGGTATGTTTAATTCTATAAGGCAAAATCTCTTTTACCAAACCACTAGGTTACAGGAACATAAACACACCAATACCAGTTGTCAAAAAGTGGTGGGAGACACACAAAGACACACACACAAATAGAACACAGTATTAACTTATAAACTTTTAACATACTTGGTAGTATATTTTGGTTACTAAACAAAATATAGCGTCCCTAGCAGCAATTAATATGTACATACAAGTTGCTAAGAACGTGTTTAATATGTAAATTGGTCTATCCAATAGTGTTGCACTGCTAAACATATTGGCTATTTAAGCAATGTGTACATGGATGGTTAATGAGCTGGATGTGATGCTGAAGAAGGAGTAAGAACTCCTGAAATATGCATATACAACGAGGTGGCTAAATGTAATCAGAAAAGTTCTCTGAAGGACAAGCCCTTTGTAGTTCAGGTTTCCAATGCTAAAAGTCACTTGATGCGACCCTCAGGCAGCAGTCTGCTGACTGGTAGAGAGAAGTCATCGAGTGAAGTGCGTCTTTGTTTTGCAACGTTTTTCCCCTGTAAGCTCCAAACAGCTTACAAGGATGCTGCCATGAGTAAAGCACAAATTTACAAGTGGTTTTCATGTTTTAGGGATGGTCATTTGTTGCTTGAAGAGGTGACCATTCAGGGTGACCATCGACCTCCCAAACGTAGGAAAACATGAAAATTCATGAGCTGATTTTGGAGGACCGTCACCAAACAATTGATGAACTTGTTGATATGACTGGTGTGTCCAGGAGTTCCTGCTAACGAATTTTGAGTGAGGTATTGTGAATGGAAAGAGTTGCAAGAAAATTTGCACCTCATTTGCTCATGGAAGATCGAAAGCGGTTACTACTGAATGCATGTCATGAACCGAAAGAACAGTTGGAAGTTGATCCAGAGCTTTTTTCAAAGGTCATCACTGGTGACGAAAGCTGGTGCTACAGAATTTGCAGATGTGGGAGAGGTGAAGAAAAAAACGACAGAGGTGTTAAAAGGCATCACTTCACAAGAGTTCCAGCACTGCTTCAAACAGTGGAAAATGCGTTTGGACTGAGGCATCGCTTCAAATGGAAAATACTTTGAAGGCGATAAAAGTTTAAATATGTAAAGCTAAGTGAGTAAAATAATATTGCAAAATTGTGGTTTCTTTTGGGTACCCCCTCGTACACCCATTCCCTATTTCTCTATCTTCGATCGCATTGTTAACATAGATGTATTAGTATACTAAACCTCATAATTTCAAGTGCAGGCTCTAAATTCTATAGAATGTCTGTAGAGGTAAATTAAAAGTCACACATGCACACACACACACACACACACACAGACACATACATACATACATATATATATATATATATATATATATATATATATATATATATATAATGTACTGTTCTGTGACAGAAAATTCAACATAAAAAGTACTCCATCTAGTGAGAAATATTATTTATTTAAAGGGTATAAAACATGTATTTAAGCACTACTAATAGTGTCTATGTTGAGAAATAATCATATTTTTCAGGCACAAACCACATTTTGAATTATAGAAAATTTGAATTATAGAAGAAATGCAAAAAAAACAAAAAAAAACTGAGAAGGCAGCATATAGAAAATGCAGAAAGTAAACCACAGGAAACAAAAAATGGAAAATGAAAACATAAAAACTAAAATGTAAAAAATAAAAAGTAAAAAGGTAAAAGAGCTATCCTCCTTATCTTAAATGTTAAGGTTGGAAAGAGATCGAGTTAGTCAGGAATAGGTGGAATTTTCCAATTCTTCAAAATATATTTATACATATGCTTGCAACTACTGAAAATTTCTTAACTCGAATTCAGTAGAGAGTTAGGGATCTTAGATCTGAACAGGATCTGCACTCTTTCAGTTAAACAAAGCCTACATTTATTCTATCCATTCACATAAGGTATGGATTTCTCAATTACTTTCCATTTAATCACATGTGGTGTTTCATTATCTTTCAAAGTCCATACATAGATGAAAGAGCAAAGATCTTGTTCAGATCTGAGATCCCTAACTCTCTATTGAACTCTAGGTCAGAAATGTTCAGTGGTTGCATGCATAGGTGCAGGAGTGGCTGTGTAGTAAGAAGCTTGCTTCCCAACCACATGGATCTAGGTTCAGTCCCACTGCATGGCACCTTGGGCAAGGGTCTTCTACAATAGCTCAGGTTGACCAAAGCCTTGTGAGTGGATTTGGTAGAAGGGAACTGAAAGAAGCTCATCATATATATATATATATATATAAATGTATGTATTTGTTATTTGTGTCTGTGTTTTTCCCCCCCTCCATCCACTTGACAACCGATGATGGTATGTTTACATCCCTGTCACTTAGCGGTTTGGCAAAAAGAGACTATTAGAATAAGTACTAGGCTTACAAAGAATAAGTCCTGGGTTCGATTTGTTCAACTAAAGGCGGTGCTCCAGTATGGCCGCAGTCAAATGACTGAAACAAGTAAAAGAATAAAAGATCATCTAAGGTCTAAGGAGAATAGCTCTTTTACCTTTTTACTTTTTATCTTTTACATTTTAGTTTTTGTTTTCATTTTCCGTTTTTTGTTTCCCATTTTTTATTTCCTGTTTTCTATATGCTGCCTTCTCAGTTTTTTTGCATTTCTCCTATTATTCAAGGTTTTTAGTTAGTTATGATGTGGTTTGCACCTGAAGAATATGCTTGAGTAATTCTCAACATATGAAACTATAAGTAGCACTTAAATACATGTATTGTGCCCTTTAAATAAATATATATTTTGTGTCTGACATAAATTCTTTCTTCGTGTATAATGTTCATTAAGGTTGTTCTCTCTGTTGGTGTGGTGATGAACATTATGTATGAAGAAAGCATTTATGTTAGACGCAAATGCGAGAAACACTTAAACAAGAAATTCACATGGATGAGGTATAAACTGTATATGTAGATGTACATATCAGTAGTGACTCCAGCCCTTTGGCTGTTCAGGCTTAGCCTGAGTATAAGTTTAGTAAAATGAACATGTATTTGCAAGTTGATTTAATTTCTGCCAATACTGACTTCAAGTATGTAATTTCAGTCAATAATTCATGCTCCTTTTATTGAGCCTGGTCGCAGTTCATTTATTTTCGGTCAGGGTGTCAAAAATTATCATTCATCACAGACGTTCTCTTGACATCATTCACATACGCCTGACTTGGGCTCAGAAGTTACAACCAGAATTGTTATTTATAATTGTAAAAATTAAAAGTATTTCAAATTCAAATTCAATGTTTTCTTGAAACAACAAATTTCTATAGAGATGAACGATTTAAATTTCAATCTAGGAAAAGTTTTCATTCTACAATATTCTTAAAGGAATGAAAAATTATTTAGCAACTCGGGCTAATACGAATGAGCCTGGTAAGTGTAAAAGTGAGATTGCTGTTTGTTATGGTAGAGAGGGGGAGAGAAAGTAATAGGGGTAGTTAAAAGTTTTCTTATGACTGCTTCTCTTCACTGCCTATTACTTCATTAGAAATCTAAGGATGCACATAAGCACATAATAGAGAAAAATGAAACAGATATGGACGACTTGCTCCGAAACACCACCGAGTGGGGAACACTTCTCAAAAATAACCTGCAGTTGTTTCCTTCAAAATTCCTACATGCTTGAAATGTACATACATCAAGGTACATTTGTACAAAATTTCATGAAAAAATATTCATTTTCCTGGAAGTTAAGAGGAATTTAAGTGGAATTTTCGAATATTGTACC
>NC_068993.1:29253274-29260003 GCF_001194135.2 Octopus bimaculoides
CTATTGTCATAGGTGCCCTAGGAATGACAGTGAAACGGGCTGATTACTACCTAGCTCAGATACCAGGAAACCCCAAAATGGCTGAAGTTCAAAAGATAGTGTCTATGTGATCTCAAATTTTAAAACAAACACATAATTTTCTTATGGTTTCTTAAACATTCTCTAGAACAACACTATGTACAAATCCAAATATATGGCACCCTAGGCATAACACCTACATAAGCTTCTAACTTGTTGTCTCTTGAGGTCTCTGGGTGAGACTTGGATCCAACTTGTACAAATGCAAAGCAAAAGTCAAACATAAAATAATAATAATAATAATCAACCAGTCAAGCACTGAAGTTAATTAGCCACATCCCCCAAACTATCAAGTTTTGTGCATATAGTAGAAAGAATTATTAGAACTATTTTGATTTGTTTACAGAAGTAATGAAGCAAGACTACAAACTAGAAAAAAGGAAAAGTTGAAAAAAAAAAATTAAACCCCCCCACACACACACACGAACACCCAATTTTTGTTCATATTTAATTACTGATTCAGAATGAACATTGACATAGCAAGTAGTTGGTGTCATAACTTCATCATAACCATCATCCTCATCATGTTTAAGTGAATTAAATAAAGGGGACAAATAGACCTTATATGTATTACATAAAGAAAATATAGAATATTAACAGGTTATTTTGGTTGTTTATTTAATGTTCATCTATCTATGTTAATATGGTTTGGGACAAGGATGCATTTGGAGCAGAATTTTATGACTTGATGCCCTTCCTGTCACCAGCCCATATCTGTTTTCAAATATTTTTTATTCTACAGGTTCTCAAAAGCAAAATTGACCTGTCATCATGTCAAGAAGGTATATAAACGCATCAGTTTAATATAAACATACGGTTTCCCCACCACCAAATTCACTCACAAAGCATTACTTGGCTAAAGTAGAAGACATCTGTCCAAAATATAGCACAGCAGGACTGAATTTAAAACCATGTGGCTGTGAGATGAATTTCTTAACCACACATCTATGTCTGCATCTACACATACTTTCTCTTTCTGATCTCTCTCTCTCTCTCTCACACACACACACACACACACATTTTGAACAAATACACATCTCAGTCAAGGGTTAGCATGGTGTGGGGAGTGTTTAAACAACAGCAATAACAGTGACATTTTGAACGACATTAATGACAAGAAACGAAAGATCAATGTGTATCTCTAACATACCTGCTTGTAGTTTCTCCCTCTTCCGTTTTTCTAGTCCCTGGAAGGTAAAACGAGCACAGATAAATGGAAATGAATTTGATCTCTGTCTTACAAGTGGCATTTTAAAAAAAAATTTCTTTTTATTATTCACATATCAAATAGACTGAGGGCTTGAATAGAAACAAAGATAAAGATGACAAAGGACAAAAGAGAGGAAGAGGGAAAGAGAGAGCAAAGAAAATGACAAGTGTTTGGAGACGTGTGCGCGTGCACGCATGCGTGTGTATGAGTGTGTATGCATGGTATGTACACACACACACACACATATATATATATATATATATATGCATTCATGTTTGAGTATAGAGGAAGATGGCAGGAAGAGGAGAGAGAGGGAGAGAGAGAGAGAGAACGTTATATGGAGGGATGCAAGGATGTGATGAAAGTGTGTAAGAATGTATGAGTGTTTGAATGAGGAGAAAAATGACGGAAATAAAATTAAAATAAAAACAAAATGCTTAAAATACAATAAAAATAAAGCTGCAACTAATAAATTAGGTTGAAATTGTTCAATTGTTAGAATAAGAGAAGAGAGTGAGAGCACTGTGGAGAGAGAGAGAAAGATAGAAAAAGGGGAGTACTTTTCCACAGAGAAACAACAACAATGAAAATAGAAAAAAAGAAACCTCTAGAACTTCCTACAGAACCAGGTTCACTCCTCTAAACACACACATACACATGTGAGTGTATGTGTATATACAAATATACACACACACGTGTGTGTATGTGCATATACATATATACACACACATACATGTATATACACCATGCCATCATGGAAGGCGAACATTAAACAGTGATGATGATGATGATGATACACAAGGTAACAACAATAAAAGTAAATGAAAAACAAGACTATTTTATAACAATGATGACTGCCACCACACCAACCACTAACACCAACAACACCACTACAAGGGGCCAACAAGAAGCCTCAATGTGGTCAGATACTTGCTTGATCTGAGAGAAAAATCAACCAAATGTCCTAGGAAAAAAAATGCATAGGATAATGTGGACTAGACTTCTCTGCACATAGGAAAATGACAGGATGGTCATGGCTGATATACTTTTGATCATGTCTTCTCAAGCAGTACTGGCCTGGAATTAAACAAGAACAACAACTATGATAATAAATACCACTACCAACAAAAACAATCAAGAGGCAAAATAGGGAGAAAAGGAGGATGGGGGATAAATGTTTCAGGAAGTGGTGGTGGTAGTAGAAGAGATGTCACTACATGACCATGTAGGAGGAAGAGTGGGTTAGTAGTCAAGAATGAGTTAAGACAATAGCTTTAGCTTTCCTTCCATGCTTTATTATTATCATCATCACCATATCACAACCAGGAACCAATGAATGAGGAAGCCTCTACATTTTTGCTCCACCTACTAAAAATAATTAGTCAAATATCCCTCAATTTACATATCCTATCGTCTTTAAAAAAGGACACATTGGATAATATAGTGCTTGGTTCTGTGCATACAGAAGAAAGATGGGTTGTTCATGGCTGGAGTGGTTTTGATACAGGCTTGTTTAATCAGAGCTGACCTTGTGCTAAATAACTGGAACATGAGCCAATGAACTCACTATGCAGTCTCTAGACTTGTTAGGAATAGTAGACAAATATACTTTAAAAAAACAAAGACAGACTCACCACATTACCACATTAGTATAGTCCTTGATATACACCCCATCCTCACCCCAGATAGTTAATGACTGGAACACCTTTGATCACAGGGTTGTTTAATCAGAGTTGGTACTGTGTTTTTCAGCAACAACATATCACATTTGTTGTCATCATCTCATCATAATCGTCGTTGTCATTTTCATCATCATCACTGCTACCACCCTAATCATTATCATCAGTATCAGTAATTGACATCACTATTATACTCCACCTCTGTTTCAATTCTATTCAGGCTAAAATGCCAGTCAAATTCCTGGGGATTTGATGCCAATAACAAATATATACTCCCTTGTATTTGCTAATATCAAACATATTATCCCCATTAAGTATTAAGTACTTAAAAGCTGTTTCACATAAAGAAGGCTATGAATACCTAGGAAAGTGCTGTGAATAAAGATAGAATGACCTCAGAATATTATAGACTTAGAAAAATATGGCAGTCTCATCCTACAATGCATTTTCAGCACCAGTGCTGATACCAACAGTTAGTATACTTGATTGGTTTGTAGAGAAAATCCACTCCATAGATGTTAAAACCTGCAAGATCTTGATATCAACTGGTAACTTCCACAAAAATAGTGATATCAACAGTCTCTACCTAAGAAGAGATGGAAGAGGTTAGAGGCTTGAGATCAGTGCAAACAGCCTTCAGATGTCATATTGGCTCTCTCAGACAGTACTTGCTAAACAACAGCAGTAAAAATAAATACATAAACTTAGTGCATAGAAAACAACAGCCTACATATTAACAGTGAGCTCCTCAAGAAGCACTGTCTTCCAGACGACCTCCCATACAGTCCCAAAACAACCAGACTAACATAAGTCAAAGAAGATACTCAATATATCAAAAACAGATTATGCATGGGTGTTTCCTGAAGACTTGAAGAAGACATTGATATTGATGAGAAACAAGACTACTTTATAACAATGATGACTGCCACCATACCAACCACTAACACCACAACAAGAAGCCTCTATGTGGTCAGATACTTGCTTGATCTGAGAGAAACATCAACCAAATGTCCATTGAAACATACGATGTCATAGGGAAAAAAATGCATAGGATGATGTGGAGCAGACTTTTCTGCACATAAGAAAATGACAGGATGGTCATGGCTGGTATACTTTTGATTGCAGCCTTTCTTGAACATATGACTGTTACATCACATCATACTTCAAAGGCTATGCATTTGCAATCCAAGAACAGGAGATTGCTATGAAATACATTAGAAACAATAAAGACAGTGAAGCCCTTGAAGCTCCAAGATGCAACCAAAAATGTCATATTTCTGTAGAAGACAATACATGAGATTAGCAGCTGCCCAAAAATATCATTAAGGTACTGCCTCCCTATACAACACAATGTTGTCACAAAAATAATATACAATGACATTAAAAAAGACTGTTCTGCAATAAATACAGAATCACCCTAAAAACGATATACAATGTCATCCGGAAAAAAGGCTATCCTGGAATAGATATAGAGAGTCTCTTTGTTATTGAATAATTACACAAACATCAACATAAGGAAGAGTAAAGTATGCAAGACTTTTCTCAAGTTTAAAATGTGAATTTGTTTTTCTTATCTACATTCAAACAATATAGTGTGTTGTGTCTTTGCTAGAAACCAGTTCCTTCCTCAGAGGAAGAATACAAATAATTAAAAACAGAAACAAACAAATGTACGTAAGTACATACATATATACAAGGTGTCCCAAAATAATACATATACTAGCGGAGTATCCCATTGTTGAGTAATTTTCACAATAAAATAAATGCAATGGCAGACTTTCAGAATAGCACATCCACATAAGTTGGATTTTCTGTTTTAATGGGAATTTTTCAAGTTTTTTTTTTCACCGCACCCTTGCGAATGATAGTGGAGAGCTTTTTATGAAAAAATTTTGGAAAACTTATGAATACCCTCTCACCACCCATCAAATTCATACACACACACACACACTTCCAGAACAACTTTGTCCAATTATTTTTTGCACTATGAACTTAAAAACAATGGGAGACATATTTTCCATAAAAAAAAAAAATCTTTGAAAAGTTGTGAACCCCCATACTGATTTTGTACATTTTTTTTTTTTTTTTTTTTGCCCTATGCACTTAAAAACGATGTAGGTTAAAGCCTTCAAGGTTTAAAAACAGAAAATATTTGGAAATTAGCTATTACCACCACAATCCCCACTTCCTTTATTTTCAAACAGGCAATGAAACATAATTTAAAAACAATAGTGAAATTTAAAACAAAATTTTTTTATCAACCCTGCTTCCCTATAAATCCTAAAATTTCAGCTTTTTTTCTAAATCTTTTTTATTATCATAGTTTTAAAATACGAACAGTCTGAATCTACAATTTGTTTCTGTTTATAATTTCAAAATAATTTGCAGATGAAAAGGTAATTCAAGGAAGATTAAGTAGTTGTTTCTAGTACATCCCACACCACCTGATACCTTCCTTCGTTTTCCTGTTACTCTGACATGTATTGATGTTTTTCAATATTTTTCTCCTCATAAGAACATTGTATGGTATGATGATACAGTGGTCCATTATTGGGATTTAAGCAACAATGAAAAAATTTCATAATTTAAATTTTTAACCTCCACCCTACACCATGTGAGTGTGTGTGTGTAAGACAAAACATATTTACTAACAGAAATGTATGCTATTAAGATAAATAATTTTTTCACATCTTTTTTAAATCACTCTGTTGCTCTAATGAAATTCCTTACACATATGTGTACACACACACTGACACACACACATACACACACTCTTAGTGTGAGCAACATACTTTTACAGAAGGTGAAAGTTTACCATTAAAAATGCAAAACATGAAAGAGAAAGACAAATATATAGAGAGAGAGGAGCACACATATATATACACACATACACATACATATATATATATACATATACATTTCCTATTACTATATGTTATATTTTTATAATTACTGATATTTTATATTTTGCATTTTATATATTATATATGTATGTATATTGTTATAATTGTCCTTTTAGTAAATAAATAAATAACTTGACATAATATAATGTCTATAAGTTGATGAATACCAGCTATTAATCCCTTCCATTTTCTTATTGCACTACAGACATTGATGAGTCCCACAAAGCAAGAAAGGATACTAGAAATGTATTGCATGAACTCAAGAAAATTTGGAAGGCAAACAAGTCATGAGATAAGAATTTCAATATCAAATGTTCATCGCACTTTAAAATACTGTCATTGGAAAAGTTACATTCTAAGAAATAGTCCATGCTCTCAATGAAGATGATTCAAACTGAAGAGTGGACTTCTGCCAGTGGTATTTGACAAGATGTGCAGAAGATACACACTTTCCAACAAAGATTGTTTAGAGTGATGAGGATACATTTAAGTTAAACTATCAGAGATACCCGGCCTTGCTTGGGATTACAATGGCATAGATTTTTATTGCTTTACTTGTTTCAGTCATGTGATTGTGGCCATGGTAGAGCACCGTCGTTGGTTGAAGAAATCAACCACAAGATTTATTCTTTGTAAGCCTAGTACTCATTCTGTCCGTGTCTTTTACCAAACCGCTAAGTTACAGGAATGTAAACACAGCAACATCAGTTGTCAAAACTAGAAATTCTTATACTATGGACATTAACTTATACCACCAACTCCTACACAAAGAAATAACAAAAAAATATAAAGTAGCACCAGATAGCACCTTACGGTCCATGAACTTAGCAGCCAAGGACATCATGTTAGACTATAACTT
>NC_068993.1:29260291-29261315 GCF_001194135.2 Octopus bimaculoides
CCTAAATAGTGCCCTAATATTCGCCAAAAACCACTCACAGCTAACTAGGAAAGAAATTAATGTAATACTTGAAGCTAGGAAATCTATTATAAGTTTTGATAATAAGCTCTGGGTCCGTAAAGACTCCCCAAACTCCTTCGATATCACCATGGGAGCCCCGGATTCAGCTCAGATAACAGACTTAGTGGGAATATATTTGCTTTCCTACATACAGGAGGAATTCCCAGACCTCGAAGGTGGATTATACAGGGACGACGCGCTATATTCGTAGTTAAAAATCCCTCGAATAGGAAACTAGAACTCATTAGAAAAACTTACATAAATTCTTCAAAAGATTTGGACTAGCCATTTCTATAGAGAATGAACACACCTCCATAAACTACTTAGACGCCAATTACAACCTAGCCACAGGACTCCATGAACCATACATAAAGCCAAACACTAACCTAAAATACATAAACACATCCAGTAACCACCCACTATTCCTTAAGAGAGGCTTAGCACATAGTATAAGCAATAGGATATCACGCCTCTCCTCTAACCAAGATATTTTTAATAAGCATAAGGAAACCTATAACATCGCACTACATAGAGCAGGATTTAACCGTAAAATTAAATTCATGGAATCCAATAACCATAAAAAAGACCCAACTATAGGAAATCTAAACACTAGAAACACATACACTATTAATACACCAAACACTGCTGCAAACCACACTAACGATATGAATGACACAGATAAACATAGCACATGTAATAGAAATACAAAAGGTCCCAAAGCCAAACCATATAACACCAAAAATACCAACAACAGTGTAAACACCAATACCAACAATACTACTAGGACGAATAAGGCTAATAACAAGATGAAGCAGAAATACAATAGCAACCTGAACAAAACCAATATTAAGCAATACAAAGATAAGTTTAGTGTGAATAACAGCTAGACCCAGCAGACTAAAATAAACCATATATCGGGCCCACAAATACCTAACAATACTAACACGGAAAAAAACGATAAGAC
>NC_068993.1:29263336-29269314 GCF_001194135.2 Octopus bimaculoides
ACGAAATTTAAAAAATCTGTTATCTCTCTCCCTTTATTTACACCATCGCTAAAAGGGGACTTAACTCATGCTCCAACTTGAAAATTGTTAGAAGTTATGGTTTAAAATTATTTTTAATACAAAAATTCACGTCTTAGGAAGCAATAAAAAAAATAATAAATGGCCGATTCCGGGCATTTTCGACCATGAGGAATCCATTGGTGTGACTCCCAGATTGCTATCTTGTAAAGTGTGGATTTCTATAGATGCAACACGCACACACACACACACACGCACACGCTCACAAACTCAGCTTTACAATATGTATAGATGACTCAATTAGCCACCACAGATGTACCCACTGGGGACCTGAGAATATACATATTGGCAGATTTAAATAAATAACGGTTATACTGTCACCATGGCTACAAAGGTTAGCTACAGCATTACAGATCAAGGCATTATGGATGGTAACTAATGATGAGCAATGCTGTAATAGCAAGGTTAAAGTAACTTTAACGGTATTAATGGCAGAGTCGACAATAGTGACAGAGACAACAACCATTTCTACATCTGCCACAATACAGGGCTCAATACTAATAATTTTAAAGTAGTACAAATATGTCTTAAGAAACAAAAAGGAAAATTACAACAGTACACCAAATCGTTTGTCCTATGGTTAATCTGGAAGCGCCCCCCTCCCCCAAAGAAAGCCAGCCTGGGGTCAAAAAGTCATTCACTGGTACAAACTCTTCTCTGAATACAAACCTGGATGGTCACTTGAATGGGAACTGCCCCAACTCAAACTTTCCAAGTCCACCACTACACACACCGCAGAAAGAAAAATGTGAGACGAAGAGTATACAGAAGTAATATACGCCTATTACTATGCATTAGGCAGGCTACCTGAAGAGAAACACACTGCATACCCTTATCAAATATGGAGAACATGAAATCAAGACAGCAGACTATATTTGGATGAAAACAAGTTAGCAAATGTTAGGAGGGATATTTTCAGAAATAAAAGGCTCACGGATAGTAAAATAACCACGATCAAGCAAGCAGCAGAAAATGACTTAAATATAAGACAGAAAGGAAATGAAGAACTAGACAAAGAGAGTAACTTTCCTTGAGTTTCAATTGAAAGACTACCATTGACCAGAACATGCAAACATCTGGTGAAATAAATTGTAATGAACCTGATAAAGATAGCGAGGAAAGTGGCAAAGAAACAATATTTGAACATTATACACTTACTGCAGAACATGATAGAACTGAAGCAGAAAATCATGAATAAGCTTGCAGTTGTAAAACACACCAATATGCATGATAGAGAACCACTTCATAAGCTCTCAAATACAATCCAAAATAGAAAACAAATTAAAATTGGAAACTATGTAACAAAGGAAATTATACAAGAACTAAAACCAGATCTCACTAAATTAAATGAAATTATTTACACAGCTGCTAAGACAATTGAAACTAGTTGTATGCCTCTGAAAAAAAAAATACAAAAAAATACAAACCTGAGAAAAATTCCAAACTGAAAAAGTAAAATTGAAAAAGAGATTGAAATAATGAGAGGTGAAATATCAATATTGAATGAACTAATCTGTGGAAACGATGTAAAAACCAGAAAAGGAAGAAAGATAAAGAGAAAAAATAGATTCTCACCAAGAGAAGAATTACTTTCAGCGAAAGAAACACTGTGACAAAAAGTCCAAGCAAAAGCTCAAAAAATACGAAAATTTGAGAAGAGAAACAAATTTTACAAGCAAAATAAGCTGTTCACATCCAATGCGAAAACATTCTACAGAGAAATAGGGA
The DNA here is from genome assembly GCF_001194135.2 of Octopus bimaculoides. Taxonomy (NCBI): domain Eukaryota; kingdom Metazoa; phylum Mollusca; class Cephalopoda; order Octopoda; family Octopodidae; genus Octopus; species Octopus bimaculoides. The sequence continues at coordinate 29,265,143 of NC_068993.1, forward strand.
AGGAGAAATAACCATTGAAGACCTCACCACCTGCCATGGAAGAAGTTGAAAACTTCTGGAAAAATATCTAGAGTGATGAAAACACTTACAATGAAAATGCAAACTGGATTAGATGCGCAGAAGGATCCTCTCAAAACTTACCAGAACAAGCATGGGAAGTCATCACAATAGCAAATCTAAGGATGACACTGATGAAGGCTCATAAGTGGAAATCCCCTAGTAATAACAGGGTGCCAAATTTCTGGCTTGCCTCGCTCCCATGTGCACATGAAAAGTTAGTCCAGTTATTCAATGAAATTATGAGAGATCCTACGAAAACAGATTGGTTAGCAAGAGGTATTACTTACCTACTCCCAAAGAATAATGTAACCAAATTTCCCCAAAACTATAGAGCCATAACATGTTTATCTACCATGTATAAAATTTTAACATCCATTTTCATGGAGAAAACATACAAATTTATGGAACAGAACAATATTTTCCCCACTGAACAAAAAGTATGTTGATGAAGCTCATATGGATGTAAAGACCAACTCTTAATCAATCACGTGATCCTTGAGAACTGTCATAACAAACACAGAAATCTCAGTTCTTCATGGATTGATTATAATAAGGCCTTTGACAGCATACCGCATCCATGGATCTTGAAATCACTGGATATCTTCAAAATTTCTCCTTTGATTTCAAACTTCCTGAAGCACATGTCAATGTGCAATATGAACCTCTAATTATACCACTCTAATGGAGTAGTGACCACAAAAAATATTAATATTAAATACAGCATCTTCCAAAGTGACTCACTTTCACCTTTAATTTTCTGCACAGCTCTAATACCCCTTGCAAGTGAACTTAACAGTATAGGGTATGGATATAAAATAAGTCATCTATTTTAAATGGATGACTTAAAACTCTATGGCAAAGATGATAAAGTTGAAGGACTACTACATACTGTGAAAGCATTCAGTGATGACTTCAGGATGGAATTTGGTATTGATAAATGTGCCAAGGCCACTTTCTAGAAAGGGAAATTGAAGACCTCACATTCATTGGTGTGGGATGTTGACACAGATATAAAAGAACTTGAGCAGGAACAAACTTGCACATACCCCAGAATAAATGAGGGCTCTGGCATTCAGCATGCAAGTATGAAAGAGAAGATCAGGAAGGAGTGTTACAGGAGAGTTCGAGCAGTCCTAATAATCCAAGTTAAATGCATGTAACAAGGTGTCAGCTATAAATTCTTCAGCAGTTCCGGTTGTTATTTACAGTTTCAAAGTGTTGAACTGGAATATGAGCAAAATAAAGAAGACTGACCGGAAAATCTGTAAGCTTGCAATAAGATGTACCACCCAAAGGCAGACACAGATTGTCTTTACCTACCCAGAGCTCAAGGAGGTCAAGGCTTGATCCAATTTGAAATCTCCTACAAAACCACAACAATTGGACTGGCAAAATATCTTGAAACGTCTCATGACTGGATACTAAAGCTCATTGAAAACCATGAAAGATGCAAGAAACTTCGTCCTGTTATGAAGGAGAGCAAAAAATTTTCAAGTGAGTTTATGCATAATACCCAGGTTGAACAGCATGATGGAAGTGTGGCAACTGTAGTTGAAAAGAAGGTGAAATCAATAGCAAAGCAAAATGCATTTGAACAATTGGTTGATAGGTGGGAACAAAAACCTCTGCCTCACAAATATGTGTCCCGTAGCAAACAAGCTGATGTAGACCAGAAGCACACCTGTCAGTGGCTATAGAGATCAGGGATAAAGGTAGGGAGTAAAGGCTTTATCTTGGCTGCCCAAGATCAGAGCTTATTGACCCAGAACTATCAAGCCAATGTAATGGAAAATGATGTAGACCCAAAGTGCCAATACTGCAATGATGGGATAAAAACAGTGGACCACCTAAGGATGTAAGGTTTTAGTACCTGTAGAGTACAAATCAAGACATAACAGAGCTGGCCAATATCTACTTTGGATAATGTGTTGGAATTATAAAATCAAAACTGCTGACAAATGGTACAAGCACCACCCTGAGGCTGTAACTGAGGGAGAAAATGTAACGATTCTTTGAGACTTCCCACTATGTACAGACCAGACCATCAAAGCAAATAAACCAGATATTGTTGTGAAAGACCAAAACAATCAAGTCTGTTTATTGATTGACATGAGCATACCTTGTGACTATAATATCTTGGTAAAAGAATTTGATAAGCTCAGAAAATATAAATATTTGCTAATCGAAATCAAAAAGATGTGGCACATCAAGATGGTTACAATACCAGTGATTGTAAGAGCACTTGGAATGATCAAAAAAGAGAACTGAAAATTATTTAAGAATGACCCCTGGGTTACCATCCATGCAGAAAGTGCAAAAGATTGTCTTAGCTGGCACATCACACGTATTGAGAAGAGCATTGTTGCTGTAAATTTTCTTTCCTTTTCCCCCTTTTATTTTGTTTACTTTTTTATTTTTTCCTTTTTCTCTATCACATAACTTTGTAAATGAACAATCTGGTGTGTTTATTTTAATGGCCTACCAATGTATACAGTACATTTCTCTGCCCTATGTGTCAGGAAGACGCTCAACAAGAAATGGAAACAGAATTGAAAGAAGATGCTAATAATAATAATAAAATACAATGACCTGGAAATAGAGGTAACTCAAAATACAAAGACCTGGAAATAGAGGTAACTTGAATGTAGAATCTAAAAACAGAAACAATTCCTATCATAGTAGGTGCCTTAGGTATAATAAAAAAATATCCAGACAAATACATAACAAAAACACCAGGACTTACAAATATATATAACATACAGAAAATTGCACTACTGGGCACTGCACACATCTTACGCAAAACACTTTCAATACAGTAACCATAAGAACACCACAGCAAACCACAGCACATACCCAAGGCGCACAGAGCTGCGCTCGGTAGTGAAGTGAAAGCACGTTATAAAAATAAAACTACTGAACAATAATAATAATAATAATAATAATAATAATAATAATAATGATGGGAATGATGATAATGAGAAGGAGGAGAAAGAAATATATCTGGAAAGATTTACAGGCAGTTACTTGAGGACAGACTGACACACCCTAACTTAGACATCTAGGACCAGGCACTGGAAGAGTAGGGGAGGAAATCATTAAACAGGAATGATTTAAAAATTTTAACATTCCACCATCAAGCTAACCCTAATCATACAGATCAGACCAATGATCAAAAGGGTTCCAACCTTAACCATCCATTTTTATATCGCAAACAACATTTTCAATATTTCGTTTGCTTTCAAAAGATAGGTGATTTGGGGGTAATGGCTGCAGTGGTCAATGCTGTCATGGTCATTGTAGTTATAGTGATGTTAGCAATATTGATAGCAAGGTTGATGATGATGATACCTCACTTGCTATACTGTTACAATCATCTTACAACCAACCAACGGTTATCAGCCTATGAAATGTTGTTCTATTTATTACAAGACTGAATATAATATTTACTAACATACCCATGTTGTCAAAACTGCAGTGTTTTATTAATGACTAGCAGAAACACCCGGCGTTGCCTGGGTTAAAGAGAATAATGAAATCTAAAAACGCCGTCTAGACTACGATACCATATTTCTACATTAATAACTCTCCAATCCATGCCAGCATGGAACATAGATATTAAGTGGAATGCTAGAAGAAAGTTTTCAACTCATATGTATATAAAGTAAATACACGTAATTCAGAAACACGTTTTGTGTATTTTATTTCATAACCAAACAAACATATACAGATTATAAATAATGAAAGGCCAAATTTGGTGATTCATTTGACAGAGGTAGTAGAGAGACAATGCGATGATAAATCTGAGGTTGGATCTTGAAAGTTTGGATGAATGCTGCCTCAGTTAAATCTCTTGTGGTTCCAAATGATGTCATCTGTAGTACAGCGTCGTATTGTCTAATTTTGTTTTGCAAATGTTAGGAATCTTGGTCAGTTGATGATAACAGTTTCTTCAATAGCTCTGGAGGTTGGGGATTGTGGAATTGTTGGGAATATTTTTAACTTTGGTGTTATATGTATTGCTTGAAATATATGTATTTTCACTGGGTTTGTAAAAGAGAGTTATGTAGCTCTCGAGTTTTAGGGATTCACACAGACAGACAGACACACATTCT
>NC_068993.1:29269414-29271233 GCF_001194135.2 Octopus bimaculoides
TCATTAAATCTATGCAATATCACCGCTCCTATGCCATATTCACTGGCATCTGATTCCACAATTATTTTCAGATTTGGGTCGAAATGAGTTAATGATAACTCTGATGTTAACCATTTTTTTTAGTTCCTCGAATGATTTCTGACATTCATTTGTCCAGCTCCATTTCTAGTCCTTCTTTAGCAACTTATTCAACGGAGCTCTTAGCTCATACATTTTAGGTCTGGTAATAATTTACCAAACCTAAAAATGCTTGTAGTGTTGTTTTGTTAGTGGGAGCAGGTATGTTTTTTATCGCGTCAATCCTAGAAGGGTCCGGTTTTCGTCCGTTTTCATTGATCACCTGTCCTAAGTAGTTTATTTCTGTGAAGAAAAATTCACATTTATCCTCCCTTACCTTAAACCTGTAATCACATATTCGTTTGAAAACCTTTTTTATATGTTCAATATGTTGGTCCCTTGATTCATTTTTGATCAATATGTCATCTAAATATGGGACCGCGAACTCACAATCTGCTAGCATAGTATCTATTACTTGCTGAAATATTGCTGGTGCAACCTTTACCCCAAATGGCAGTCTTTTGAAACGGTACAGACCTTTATGAGTATTGATTGTTAATACTTTAGCACATTCTTCATCTACCAGTAATTAGAGGTAGGTCTCTGACAAATCCAGCTTGGAAAAAATTTTCCCACCATTGCACTTATCAACTGTTCTTCTTTCTTATATATACTGTAGAAGCTGCCCACTCAGAGTAGTCTACTTTTTCAATTACTTCCATGTCTTCCAATCTTTTAAATTCCTTCTCAACTTGATTTAACGCCACAAAAGGTACATTCCTTTTCGGTTTGAACACAGGCACTGCATTTTCTTTCAACTCAAACTTTACTTTAATTTTTTTACACATACTGAGCTCTTTCGTAAAAATATCAGGGTACATCTTTTTCAATTTTAATTTCACTTTTTCCGATGCTTTCTCTGACACGGACTGTGACGCATTCACCTTGTTACATAATGTATTCAGTGATAGATCTCATAGGTCAAATCCTTCCATTAAATCTGTCCCGAACAGATTCATTGTATTCTTAGATACCATTAGTTTACATTTCCACGTCCTGATTTTAAGTTTTATTTCTGGTGAAATTTTGCCCTAGAATTGAACTCATTCCCCTGACACACCATGGGCTGTCCTAGTAGTTTTTTTATACAACAGCCTGCCTATCTTACTCCATGTACTTATTATTGATACGTCTGAACCGGTATCTAATTGCATTTTGGTCTGAAACCCATTTATTTCTACCAACACAATTTTCGGTTTTGTCTGGTATAATTTACTTTTGTTGAGTAGACTTTCTTTGGTTTTACAATTTTCTTCAAATGGCATTTCATCTGTATATGCCCAATTTTACCACACTTAAAACATGTTTTATCTTTAAAGGGGCAATCTTTCCACAAATGTTGGTCTCCGCAACTACAGCACTGTTTTGAATTGATATATTTTCTTCTGTCTGTACTTTCTTTACACATTTGTACATTCTTATTATTGTCTTCTATTTTTCTTGTATCATCTCAAAGGTTGATTATTTGTTAGCATTCCTCAGACACTTTCTACAAGGTTAGTTTCACATCTTGATTCAGCTTTGATAATATTCTTTTTCTAATTTCCGTGTCTTCTGTTGTCACTAGTCCTTTAACGAATATTAGGCACTTGAACATAGTGTTAATTCTTCCAGCTTAAACCTTTCGCAAGCCTTGTTAACCACACCGGCTTATATTACAAAATCGTCAGACTCGTTTTTCTTTAAATTTAAACATTCCCAT
>NC_068993.1:29271243-29274320 GCF_001194135.2 Octopus bimaculoides
TTCACTAGACCATCCCTTGCATTCCCCTCGGAATATGTCTTCGTATCGTCTGTAATATGCAGCAAAAGTAGTTCCTTTATCCGGATTGTAGTGAAATTCTTTGATGGAATTTGCAACATCATCTGCTGAAAATGATTCTGTACTATTTCTCGCCTGCAGTAACAATTCTCTTAACTTCTGTAGTTGCTGCTGCTCTTGTTGTTTTACAACTGCTTTCAGTAACTCTTCCATTTCGGTACTATTCAAAAGTGGCTGTGTGAGCTACAAAATCCTCATCACCACTGTTTTATCACAATACTACACAGTGGCTGTGTGATCTACGAAATCCTTGTCACCACTGTTATATCGCACGTCCAGATGACCTCTAGTCAACTACCTCGACATTTAGACTTCTCCCTCTATATCTATGTATTGGGCTAGCCTACTTCATCGTGTGGGGGCGTCAACACAACAAAGACACTTGCTTGAGATGCTACATAATGGGAATGAACCCAAGACCTTATGGTTGGGAAGTAAGCAACTAAACCATACAGCCACACACCCCACACTGTGCCTACACACTCAGGTCACATCAGATATGGCTAGGGTATTAATTGCATCAATCCTATTTCATAGCTTGTGTTCTAGCATAGAATAACATTCTTTCTGCATTTTTTCTAGGATAAAATAACATCCTTTCTGTATTTTTCCATGCATTTGTGAATGCTAGAGGCCATCCTCTTCACATACACCTAAATATTTGTTTTGTTTTGTTTTCAAGATTTAATTCTTTGATGATGATAAACTTGTCTATCTGTGTGTTGTGTTGTACATTTTCAAGTGTTTCCCTTGAAGAATGTTGTTTTAATGCATTCATCAAGGCCAATCTCCTTTTCAGTATTTACAATAAATTGTTTTATTGTTACTGTTGTTATTGTTGTTATTCTTATTCTTCTTCTTATTATTATTATGACAGATGACAGCAAGCAATCTAGCAGTGTGTTTTGCCCCTTCTCTGTTCAATGTAATCAGTCTGAAGAGTTCTAACAGTCCAAGCTTGTTGAGAAACAAGAAACAAACAGGTGTTCCTGATTCCAAAGAAGTGCTGGAACCTGCCCATGAATGTCTTGTCTTCATGATTGACAACTCAAAATCCCTTTTCTCTGTGAGTACTAATCTGTCAAAAGTTGATTTTTTAGATGTTTCTCTAGACCTAAACTTTTCCTCTTATAAACCTTATCTGATGAGAAACTTTCCTATGTACACAGTCTGGTCATGCACCCCACCCCATAAAAACCTGAGAGCCAAAATAAGTAACTGAATATCTCTTCCTCCAAAGAAGTTTTCAAGAAGGCAGCCCCCTACTACAACAATGCTGTAGCCAGTTGTGGCTTTACTGATGAATCTATTTACAACCCCTCTAGTAATAATAAGAATAACAAAAAAAAAAATGACCTCAAAATAGATGTAGAGAATAATTTGGGTCACACCCCCACTTTCCCTCAATGTCAAAACCAACATAGGTAAAAAAATTTTGTCTCTCTTAGACAAACACTTTCCAATAAAACACAGGTACAGAAAAATATTCAATAGGCACTCAGTTAAATTATCCTATAGTTGCTGCCCCAATATGAAGAGTATCATTACATGCAAACATGACCAACAGCCTACTCCCTATTATAACTGTTGAGACTCAGGAACCTGTCCACTTGACAAGGGGTAGATAGTTCAATCCATCATATATGAGGCAGAAATTACAGCAATGCTAGATGATAACAAAACCGAAAAGAAGAGCTACATTAGACTATTTGAAGGCAACTTGAAAAATCACTATGCTAATCACATATCTTCCTTCTGGTGCAGGGACAAAAGTAAAGTCTGGTATGGGGTTTGAAGGTGGACACCACACCACATACAACCAAGTGGAAAATACTTGAAAAGTCCACACCATATGTCAGTGGATCAAAAAAATGTAAACTATGCATAACTGAAAGATCACAGATCCTTTTCCAGATCTAAGAACTCCGCCACACTGCTGAATTCCATATCTGAAATTTTCTGTGGATGTAAATATATGGGCAAATTCCTGTTGGCAAATTGGAAAATAGCACCCTCTCCAAATTGAGCAGCTGTACTGCAGACTCTAAGCCCCTATCTATTCAATCTTATGGCTTTACAGTCAAAGGAGACATAATTCTAATTACCCCCATTCTTTTTTCTTTTTCGTTTTCCAATGTTTTCAACCTTCCACCTTTTACATCTATTTCTCGCCTTTTCTCATATTTTCTCCTATTTTGTCATCCTGTTTTACCTTATTACACCATGTGGGCAGAGCCTGAGGATTGTGTGAAGGTACTAGACATGTTATAAAATGCTGAGTTGTTTTCATCAGAGGAAACTATTTGTAGCTCATAAAAATATATGCTATGTTTTTTAAATAATATTTATTTCTCACCATCTGGAGTACATTTTTGCTGATCTTAACATCACAGAACAGTACGTTATATTCACTGTTTCAAATTATTAATGACGTACCATTTTTTTTTTTTTTAAACTACTAATTGGAATTCAACAAAATTTTCAGAGAATGACAGTAACAGTTGTATGTGTATGGCGTGTAAAAAATGTGAGGTTTTGTAAAACAACACAGAAACTACAGGCATATTTACCAAATTAATGTAATCTTTCACTGTTTCAAATTATTAGTGGGATGTAATTAAAACTCATGTAAACAAGAAAATACCAATTTAATTATTTGAAGTGAGATCTAAATCTAAGGCCTCAACCAGTCCACTTAGGCGTACCTTCCTTCATTGGACACTGGACTCCACTTGCGAAGACCTGTTGAGGCAAGTGAAATCGAAATCGAGTTAAATTGGACACTAAACTCCACTTGCGAAGACCTGTTGAGGCAAGTGAAATCAAAATCGAGTTAAATTGGACATGAAACTCAGCTTGCGAAGACTTATTGGGGCAAGCGAAAGCGAATTTGTGATGGCACCTGTGCCCAGCATCGCCTTTCTGGCACTTGTGCCCGCGGCATGTCTAAGGATTTTCGAGTGAGATCGTTGCCAGTGCCCCTGGACTGGCTCTTGTGC
>NC_068993.1:29274394-29283274 GCF_001194135.2 Octopus bimaculoides
ACTCCACTTGCGAAGACCTGTTGAGGCAAGTGAAATCAAAATCGAGTTAAATTGGACATGAAACTCAGCTTGCGAAGACTTATTGGGGCAAGCGAAAGCGAATTTGTGATGGCACCTGTGCCCAGCATCGCCTTTCTGGCACTTGTGCCCGCGGCATGTCTAAGGATTTTCGAGTGAGATCGTTGCCAGTGCCCCTGGACTGGCTCTTGTGCAGGTGGCACATAAAATACACCATCTTGAGCATGGCCATTGCCAGTACCGCCTGACTGGCCTTCGTGCGGGTGACACGCAAAAGCACCCACTACACTCTCTGAGTGGTTGGCGTTAGGAAGGGCATCCAGCCGTAGAAACTCTGCCAAATCAGATTGGAGCCTGGTGTAGCCATCTGGTTTCACCAGTCCTCAGTCAAATCGTCCAACCCATGCTAGCATGGAAAACGGACGTTAAACGACGATGACGATGATGATGATATATGTACTGAAATGAACACATACAGTCATAAACATGGAAGAAATAGTAATAAACAAATAAACAGCATTCAAAAATGAAAGGTGAGCTGGTTAATATGAGATACATAAGCCTTTGTTTGAAATGAGTTGGAAAAGGCACTGCTCTATGGAACATGCTAGTTTCTGGATCTCCTTTGATGTTATGCCACGAGATACATCCATTATTACCTGCCACAGTTCATTCTTGTTTCTAAATTGACATCCATTCTCATAAACTCATCACTTTAGAATACTCCACAAGTTTTCTATCGGGTTTAAGTCGGGGGAACAGGCAGGCCACTTCTTCTTTTGAGGTCAACAGAAGCCTAATTGTTACAAATACTTTGTAGTTTTCTTTGCTAAGTGCGAGGGTGCATTATCTTGCATGAATATTATGGTTGTCTTGGAGATCCTTTGCTTTTTTAACCAAGGTTCAAGAGACTCCCTCAGAAACGTTATGTAAGCATCCACAGTCATTTTAACACCACCAGGCACTTTACGAAGACCAACCATAATACCTCCAATAATACCTTCCCAAACCATGATGACTCCTCCCCCTTATTGGTGTCTCAAGCATTGATGATGATCTCATCCATGTACAACCCATCCCTTGCTCCATCAGGTCCATCAAGGTACCATGAGTTTCGTTTGTAAACAAAACTTTTGAAAAGTCGACCTTCATGTTATCTCCTGCCCATTTCAGATGATTTTATATGTGTATTTTGTTTAAAGGAGGCCTTTTAACTAATGTCATTGGTTTACCAACCTTTTTCAGTAGATGACATCATTTAGTTCTGGGCACAGTTGTTTCAACAATGCACTTGAAAAGTTCTCCACCTGCAAGACCTAGGTTCTTTACAGCTTCACGCTTAATTTGTGATAGAAATGTTGAGAAACAGCCCTCAATTCACTCCTGTTGGCTCTCTTACGTATCTTGTAGGAGCTGTAATAGTTGGGTTTTTTTTACAGTTTGGTGATATCTTCCAATTATTTTAGATATTTCTAATGTTGATTTACCTTTTGCAAGTTCAGAAGTAATAACAGATTTCTCTAAGGCAGCGAGCCGGCAGAATTGTTAGCATGCTGGGTGAAATGCCTAGCAGTATTTCATCTGTCTTTACATTCTGAGTTCATATTCCACCTATGTCAGCTTTGCCTTTCATCCTTTTGGGGTCGATAAATTAAGTGCCAGTTGCATACTGGTGTCGATCTAATCAACTGGCCTCCTCCCACAAGATTTCAGGCTTTGTGCCTAGAGTAGAAAAGAATAACAGATTTTTCTGAAGCAGTTAAGTCACATTTACGACCCATATTTACATGATTATCAGACCACTCGTTAATAATTTGGAACATCAAAATTTGGTTGAAATCATGCTAATAGTCGTGGTTTGATTACATGTATGCAAAACCTCATGTTTTTTGCACACCATGCTCATATAACTGTTGCAATCATTCTGTAGAAATTTCATTGAATTCCAATTAGTAGTTTTTGAATAAAATTAAAAAATGAAACGTCATTTATAATTTGAAAAGCAGTGTATAGATATAGATATATACATACATGCACACAAGTGAGCACATAGGCACTTAAGAAAGTGGGGAAAATAGTACTTGAATACCAAAGATAAAGTAAAGTGAAGCTGATTGACACAAGCATAGCTGCATACTTAAGAAATTTGCTTCCCAACTGCATAGTTCAGGTTCAGTCTTACTGCATAGTACCTTAGGCAAATGTCTTTTAATATAGCCTTGGGTCAACCAAAGCTTTGTGAGTAGATATGATACACAGAAATCAAAAGAAGCCTGTTGTATTTTTCTCAAACAGAAAAAATTACATTTTAAAATTTACATGGTCACAGTTTCATATCTAGAAAACAGAACTTTTATTGTAAAAAAAATTATTTCATATGTAAAATATAGGAGTCACAATTTCATGGGGGTAAAGATTTAATGCAACATAGCATGATCTGGAAACCACATCGTTAGTAACTTATAAGCCAGAGCCAATACACATTTCAATTTGCATACACCTTTCAATCCAATACTTCTTTGTTGACTATGTTCTTCATGTAAGTTCTCCCACTTCTTTTTCCTTGTTTATCAGTATTGATAACTTTATCTCTCACATCAGATAATTTGTGAACCCTTGAGAATGCAACATATAGCTCACCATGGCTGAATACAGGTCCAGGCAAGAACAGCCCTGCTTTATCAAATTTCTGCCCTTGTGATATATTGATAGTCATTGCATATGACAGGCAAATGGGAAACTGGTTTGTTTCTAAAATGAATGGCAAGTTTGTGGTGCACATGCTAGAAGTGGTAGTTGATATAAAAAAAAATTAGTTCAATTTTTTTTAAAATTATTTTTCACTATGCACTCACTATTGCCACCACCACTACCATCATATCTCTCTCTCTTTCTTTACTCTCACCTTTTTTTAATCTCACCATCAGAACATCACCCTTCTGCTAAAATTATATTCCTAACTCTCCTCTGTATCACTACCTTCAACTTTTTTAACTACATAATAGGTATTACATTCCCCCTACCATATGTCATGGACACTTCACTTTCCGTATTTTCTTTCTCCCTCTTTCTTTTTTTGTCTCTTTCTGCCTCACTCTTTGCATTATCCTCTTTCTCCCTCTTTTTCTCTAATCATGTGAAAGCATTACTGATGGGCTAAGCAACATAATGACAAGCAGAATTATTATTCATTTACACCCATGCACACACACACATATACACTACTATCCAAAAGTTTAAGATCACCTAATAAAAGTTTATTTCAGACTGGACTTTTTAGTTCAATGTCATTAATTTAGATAATTTTTTTTTTGTATAAAAATATGGAATAACATATTGCATAAAGTTTGAGGTTTATATGATATGGAACACTATTCATATTTTATATGCAAATAATCATATTTCTTGACAGCAAGCCTATTTTAGAATGTTGTCAAAATCCTTATAGTGTCCCCTTTTTTGTAACATTGCAATACATTTTGATTATTTACACTCCTTATGTACTATCAGTTGAGATACCATCACTTAATGACTGCGTTTTATGTGTTATTGTTGCTTTCAGGTTCAGTTATTAAAAATAAGTAAAATTAGTGAAATTCCTAAAAAATCAACTTAAATAAGGGCAAAACCAGCAATTTATCACCTGAAAAGATAGCATGCATTGTCAAATTACATAGTGAAGTCTATAGTTTTCGAGGTATAGCCAAAAAAGTTCAAGTTTTCTACACTACTGTCTACTCCACTGTCAGGTGCCTTCAAAACAGGCACCTGACAGCAAATGAAATTGCTGCACAAGTAAGTGAAGCTGGCAAGCTAATGTGTCTCCTACAACCATGAGAAGACGCATTGCTGCCAGCCTAAATGATCATTGTGCTGCCAGAAAACCACTGCTTCAACCAGGGAATAAACATAAGCAACTTATATGAACCAGAAAACACCAAACCTGGACTATTGATCAATGAAAATGAGTCCTCTGGACTGATGAATCAAAGTTTGGATTCTTCGGATCCAGGCATAGAGTTTATGTGAGGCAAAAAAATGGTAAATGGATGACTCCTGAGTGTATAGTTCCAACTGTAAAGCATGATGGAGGAAGTGTAATGATCTGGGGGTGTTTTTCAGGCAATGGTGTTGGGGATATTCATCGGGTAACCCTATCCTCCAGCATCATGTCATTTTATCTAGGACGAGGCTGATCAGTGATACTTTTGTGCTAAATATACTTCTAAGTTATGCAAAAACTATTTACAGAAGAAAATGGATGAAAAAAGTTGACTGTAATGGAATAGCCAGCCCAAACCCCCAATTGCAATCCAATCGAAATTGTGTGGGATGAATTGGATCACATAGTCAAAAAGTGCAGAAACCTTCTGGACACTCTTACAAGAGGAGTGGCAAAATATTACTAGCAAAATATTTGCTTTCATTGGTCGAATGAATGCCCAGAGTATGCTCTACAGTGATCAAGGGCAAGGACAGATATTTTGATGAGTCTAAAATTTAGAGTTTTTCACTCATTTTTCATAGTTTTGTTTAGTTGCTGAATTAATTATGTCATCCAATGAATGTAGCTATACATTAATGAAATATTTTACTAGAACTCTCAGTTATTTCCATTTTATAGATATTTTTCAAAAATAAGTTTAGGTGATCTCAAACTTTTGGATAATAGTGTACATAAACCATAAAAAGTCAGGCAGTATGAGAGATGAATATATTTATCTAATCACTTGTCATTCTTAGGATTACAACCATTTTGTGGCCTTCACCATGAAATAATAAATTTCAGTGTATAATATATTATGTTTACATGTCTGCATTAACATGCATGGTATACATTATGCTATACAATTGTATATTTACAAATCAGTGCAGATAACAAAATCTCAGATCACCATAACATCATGGTTACATCAATGCTCCGACTCTAAGTCATCATCATCATCATTCAATATCTGCTTTCCATGCTGGCATGGGCGAGATAGTTTGACTGGAACTGGTAAGCCAGAGGGCTGCACCAGGTTCCAGTCTGATTTGGCATGGTTTCTACAGCTGGATGCCCTTCCTGATGCCAACCATTCCGAGAGTGTAATGGGTACTTTTTACGTGCCACCAGCACAGGTGCCAATTACAAGACACCAGCAATGGCCATGACTATGACTTCATGGGTGCCATTTATATGACACTGGCAATGGCCACGACTACGATTTCACTTGGCTTGACAAGCCTTATCAAGCACAGCACATCGCAGAATGTCTCAGTCATTCATCATCATGCTACTGGCAACGGCTACCAGCATTATGCTACTGGCAATGGCCACCGTTACAATTTCACAGGTGCCATTCACATGACACTAGCAACAGCCACAACTACAATTTTACTTGGCTTGATGAGTCTTCTCAAGCACGGCATATCACCAAAGGGCTTGGTCATTTGTTATCACCTCCATTAGGCTCAATATTCAAAGATTGTACTTCACCACTTCATCCCATATCTTCCTGAGTTTACCTCTTCCACAGGTTCCCTCTACAGTTAGAACTCAGCACCCCTTTACACAGCTGTCCTTGTCCATACACGTCACATGACTATAGCAGCATATTCGTCTCTCTTGCACACCACATCTGATGCCTTTTATGCCCAGTTTTTTTGCTCAAAACATTTACACTCTGTCATATATGCACACTAACATTACACATCCAACAAAGCATATCACCTTCATATGTTTTCTGCAGTCATAACCTGTGTTCCACTGCTGTGGAGCACAGATGTTTACACACAGGCATCATACAGTCTTTCATTCTGAGGAAGAAGCCCTTTGTTACTAACAAAAGTAGAAGCTCTCTGAATTTGCCCAGCCTATTCTTAGTCTAGCAGCTACTGACCTGGTCACCTAGGTAATGGCAGCTATCAACTACTTCTAGTTTTCCCTACCTGGCATTTGATGGAGTTTATTTTCTGTACATATTTAGTGTTCATTATACCAGTACATCTGCCACACACAAAGACCATTAACCTTCCTCTGATATTGCTGCATCTCTTATGCATCCATAGCTTGCACCGGGTACATCTTATGGAGTTTCTACCTATGCCTTTTTTACAGATCAAGCAGGGCCATCTACCTGAAGAGATTTGTGATTTTTCTACTTTCCTACTTACCAAGACTTTGGTTTCTGCTAGATTAACACTAAGGCCCTTTGATTCTAGACCTTGCTTCCACAGCTGAAATTTCTTCTCTAGTTCTGGAAGTGATTCAGCTATAAGAACAAGGTCCTCAGCATAGAGGAGGTCCCTGTCTTAAATTCCTCTGTTATTTCTTGGAGAACTATGATGAACAAGAAGGGGCTGAGGACTGATCCTTGGTGAACCCCTACTTGTACTCAGAATTCATCACTATACTCGTTGTCAACCCTCACCTTACTGACAGCATCCCTATACATGGTTTGTACAGCTCTCACCAGCCACTGCTCTATCCCTAGTTTCCACATTGACCACCAGATAAGGGAGGGGAAGACCAGGAAAGCTCCTGGCTCATCAAGAATCACTCTGAGATGCTTAAAATATCAGGTGGTATGGGTTATGGCCTAATCACCCATATAATTAACTAGGTTGTACATGGAGAGTCATACCCAGTGACTGGTGAATCAGCATCATAGTCAACTGTTACAAAGGTAAAGACGATGCCTTAGACAGAAATAATTACAGAGGTATCAAATTGGTGGATCAGGCAATGAAAGTTATGAAGAGGGTCATAGCCCAAATAATTAGGAAGAGAGTTAGTCTAGATTGGTTTTGTGCTAGGGAGAAGCACCACTGATGCTATATTCCTGGTCTTCATATCCTTCATGGCTTTATCTACCTGGTCCCTCTGTTGGATCCACAGTATACAGACTTTCCTTTCCCCATGCGTTCTCTACATTTAGTAACCTTCCATAGTGACATTTCCAAGCCTTTTTGCTTTGCAAGAGGACCATCATCCATGCAAACACACTTCTCTACAACAATATCACAATTTTCCCTGGCATACTGTCTTGTAAACTGCTGGTCCTCATGTTGCATAACATTGGCAAACTTTTTCCTTTCTGCTTCACCCCTGGCTAAATATACCTGCCTCCTAGCTTTCCTTCTAGCTACCTGATATACCTCCTTGCTCCACTACCTTTCCAAGCCTGTTTCTTTGTTCTAATGGCCCTGTCAACTGCACTGTTCCACCACCACATCACCTTAGGTCTGGTTGGGACCTTGCACCAATCAGAGATTTGGTATGTGGCTCTTAGAAAGTTGTCTTGTAGAAACTTCCCGTTATCCTCTCTATTGCAAGTCTAACTTCTCCTTTTCATCAATTGTTTCTGTTAGGATGTCCCTAAATCTCTAACTATTCAAAGGATCCTTGAACTTCCATATCTTTTCCAAACTTGCTTGTTTCTTGGGTTCCTTCATGACTGTAGCTTGAAGTCACTAATGAGTAATCTATACTGAGGGGTACATTCTTCACCAGGAAGGACTTTGCATTTAAGAGCAACCATTAATCCCTTTCTCTGGTGAGAATGTAGTCAATCTGGCTAGCATGGCCACCAGAATTATAGGTTATCAAGTGACTGGCTGACTTTCTGAAGTTGGTGTTGCAGTTTATTAGATCATTTGTTTCACTGAACTCCAGCAACCTTGTTCCCTCCTTGTTTTGGGAACCAGTTCCATGGACCCCATGCACTCCATGAAAGATACCTGGTTGCTGCCCAATATGACCATTGAAATCACCAACCACAAAGATAAGGTCACTGTCATTTATCTTTGAAGTGGTCTGCAAAAGAGTGTCATAAAAGTAGTCCTTTTGTTAATTTGGTAGACCCTGTTAGTAGGCATAAGCAGGCAACATTATTCTGAAAAACTAGTTTAAGCTAAGTACCCTATCACATATTCTGACTACTTCAATCTGCTAGAAGTATGCCAACACCTCCTACTATGTCACTGTTGCCCTCTCATAAGAATTTATATCTACATAGGTGCAAGCATGGCTGTGTGTTAAGTTTCTTGCTTCCCAACCACATGGTTCCAGGTTCAGTCCCACTGCATGACACCTTGGGCAAGTGTCTTCTACTATAGCTTAAGGCCAACCAAAGCCTTGTGAGTGTATTTGGTAGATGGAAACTGGAAGAAGTCAGTCATGTATGTATATATATATATATATATATATATATATATATATATATAATATACTTGTGTGTGTCTCTGTATTTGTCTCCTCCTCCATCGCTTGACAATCAATGCTGGTGTGGTTATGTCCCTGTAACTTAGCTGTTTGATGAAAGAGACCAATAGAATAAGTACTAGGCTTGCAAAGAATAAGTCTCGGGGTTGATTTTTTCAACTAACACCCTTTAAATCAGTGCTCCAGCATGGCTACAGTCAAATGACAAACAAGTAAGAGAATAAAAGAATGTTTTTTGCCAGTGAGGAACGTGGCAGAAGCTCCCTTCCACCAAACCTCTTTTGGATACAGCACACATCAACACCTCTCCTTTCAAGCATCTCAACAGTCTTGTCAGACTTACCTTTCAATGTGCCTACATTAACAGTGCCAACTCTGAGGGAATGTGTGGTGGGGCAAGAGGTAACATGGGGAGGGGGAACTGCAGCTATCAGCATCTGAAAAGCATGACATAGCAATTGTCCTCACATTTAATCCTCCATTGTTCATGTTACACTTGCTACCTCCATTTGTGTGTGCTGTACCAGCATTAGTACAGTGGTGTTAGCACAAATACCAGTAAATGTATATATGTTGACTGGGTAAATGTTAGTACAGATGCGATTAATATATGTGTATATATATATATATATATATATATATATATATATATATAT
>NC_068993.1:29285149-29290878 GCF_001194135.2 Octopus bimaculoides
ATTGGTACATACACTTACTTAGAAGATAAATAAATAAATGGTGGAAGTGGTAAAGACTAATTAGAAAATATAAAAACTAAACAAAGAAAAATTAGAAAATGTAAAAAAAGGGTTAGAAAATATAAAGAGGAAAACTAGGGTTGAAGTTAAAAATTAAAAATACAAAGTATGGGGAACAATTATAATAGTAGTAATATAATAGTAATATTGTATTACATAATGTAATATAATAAAAAATAACACCAATAACAATAATAATAATAATAATAATAATAATAATATAGTGGTTTGAAAAGGTACGTTGATTGGAAAGATATTGTGATTGGGGAAGTTTCAGCTTATCTATTTGTGTAAATTATATGACATAGTGCAACCAGTACTATAATCGTGTTTTAATCGTTTGGGTATTGGTATATGAAGTTAAAAGAGTCTGGGTTTGTATCTCCTACTGAATACTAGTATAATATTATTATAAAAACATTGAAGTGATGAGTGTTATTTAATGTTACCTTTGTGTATTGTAGTGTTATTCAAAATCTTAGAGTCAGTGACTAAATTGTTTAGTAATTTTCCTGTAAAAGTGGGATTATGGATCTCGGGTTATTAAATATGTGTGTATTTTATGGGGTCAGAATCTAGCTATGTGAGGGTAAACTGAATAATTAAAGTAAATAGTTAAGATGGGGGTAGAGTACGGGCCTCGTTAATTCAATGCCTGAATGGTGGCAGGATGGATCTGACGAGGGAGTTACCATTGAAAGAAGATTTTGAAGTGATTATAACTTAAAAGAGAGGACTTAGGGATTATAGTATTTAAAGGTTTTAATCAGTTTATGTATACAAGATGGTTTGAATTCTGATCTCTTATTAATTAGCTTGTTCTTTTCAGGGAATCTAATGATTTTCAATAGTTCTAAGGAACATAACTGGCAACCAGTTCTATTATTTTTATAAGTTGCGGCCAATCCAACCATCTAAGGTTAAAGTTAATGTTTTCGTCTTTAAGTTCCCATTTTCTACGTGATAATGAGGTGCTATTAGCCTTATGCCTGAGTCTAAATGATGACCTGTGGTTATAGACCCTGGATTTCCAGGAGGAAGAGCACCCAAGGTAGGTGAGGGTATTCGTTTCAGTAATTATTTCACAAGAATAGATTGTATTTTGCTAGGCAGTTTCGACGTAAAGGACATGTTGATGTTGTTACACAATTGCACCTGACTTTATAATTGTTAGGCCGTCTTATGCTTGCATGTGGAGGGTAACTGTTTATAGGATTGTTATCTATGTCAGTTCTCGGGTGGTTAAGGTTTACGCTTATGTTGCTGTTACTATTATTGTTGTTACCTATATTGGGGTTGTTCAAAGTTTCACTACCTCTATTCTTTCTGCCGTTAACACTGGTACTATATTTATTATTTCTATCAACAATATTATTAATTATATTGGAATTGTAGCTCATATAATTATTATCGTGATTACTATTTGAGGTGGAGTTGGATATTCTATTCGTAGTAGCAGTATCGTTATTTAACGTGGAAGTGCTATAAGGTGTGCCACTATCCTGTGTTAGGTCTAGGTTTAGTGATTCATCTATTGTACTGTGGTTTGATATTTGGATATGGTTATAGGTCCAATTGTGTTGTTGTCATTATAATTATTACAATTATTAGCATTATCAACAATGTTATAATTCTCAGGATTATTAGTTTGTATACTATCAATAGTAGTTCTTGGATTATCGGGGTTAGGCTGATAATTATTATTTATTCTTAATCTAGCTTTTTTTTAATTTTGGTTTTATGTTTAGATATAAGGCATTTCATATTAGGGAGGGTTGAATATGAGATTCTAATAGTTTTAGTGGAAAGAATACTGTTATATTTATGAGTGGGTGGAAAGTTCTTTGATATAATTGAAAATATTTTCTTGCATAATCTACCTGTAACCGCTACATTGTATGGTATGTTATACCATATGTAGTTGCATAATTTATTGTTACTGTGTTTAGTAATTCTTCTATTGCTATTATTATTTCTATCGTCAGGGTTTTCTCTAACTGAACTATTATCTGTATGATTTTTTTCTTTATGCTTTTTGATCTTAGGCCTATTTTTATTAGTACTGGTTGTATCTGTGCTTTTATTTTTGTTTTTATTCAACTTATTTTCCATACGTCCATTTAGGGAATTAACTCTAGATTTACTAATTTGATTATATGATGGGTTTATACTCATGGTTGATGTTTTAGGCGGTTTACAATTTAACTTTTTAACAAAAGATATTTTCTGGGAGTACCTAGCGTTAGAGTGGGCTTGATTGTAATGATGAGCATGATCTTTAAAAATGTTTTCATTCGAGGATAATTTAGTTAGTCTATCAGAAACAGCCTGGACAGTGGCATTAATTATAGAGGAGGGGGGGGGTGATTGGATAGTGTGCTAATGTAACTAGTAGTTTCTTCTGGCTTTCTGTAAGGGTAGTGAAGTCCTTTATCTAAGTCTAGTGTAGGATCTAAAAAATTAACGATCTTAGAGTTAGTCATCAAACCACTATATTATTATTATTATTATTATTATTATTATTATTATTATTATTGGTGTTGTTATTTTTTATTACTATTACATTATGTAATACAATATTACTATTATATTATTACTATTATAATTGTTCCCCATACTTTGTATTTTTAATTTTTAACTTCAACCCTAGTTTTCCTCTTTATATTTTCTAACCCTTTTTTTACATTTTCTAATTTTTCTTTGTTTAGTTTTTATATTTTCTAATTAGTCTTTACCACTTCCACCATTTATTTATTTATCTTCTAAGTAAGTGTATGTACCAATATAATAGATAAGTTCATAATACTTAAGTTGTAGTGGTATGCTTTGGCTAAACTGACCACTCATCACAAGGATATCATATTTCAACCTTACTCTAGCTAAGAAATTATTTATGACCCCTCCCCCCTCCCACACTATTCCTGGCCAACACAGCATCATGTATGTCTGTCATTTAGGAACTTATCTCTTTATCTCTCTTTATTTCTCTTTATCTCTTTTTCTATTTTTAGGTTTTTTTGTTATTCTCTTTCTCTTTACTTCTGTTATTTCATTTTTTAAATTTCTTTATCCAATTTTCTTTTATTACCTTATTCCAACCCTACTAAATCTTTTATATGCATCTTACTTAATTATCAGTATTTATTCTTATATTACCCTCGATTTGACTTCTATTATTTTTGTATTATTATTTTTGTATTTTATCTCTTATTTTATATTGTTTTAACCTCCAACTGCTTTCTTTTTTGATCCTCTCCTTCTATCTCATATGCGCTAGTTATATTTATTTATCTTTCACTCTACTCTGAATTGTTGTACAATATGAACAGATTTCTTAATACTGATGAACTTTTATGTAAATATAACAATTTAAAGGATAAGCATATTACAATGGATAATACCAAGTGGACTTTCCCGTTTTCTCTCTCTTTTTCTTTTTTTCTTTTTTCTTTGTGATTTCTTCTTTGTGATGTAATCTTGGGACTGAATATATTTGCGGCTGAAGATAGCTTTAAACCATCCTTTCTATCAATTATATACTCATATAATGATGCAACGACTGTTTGTGTATAAAGCTTGAAACACGTGTACCGCGGAATCCTTAGACTCCATCAGAGGTGGAGGACTGCAGGTGTGCAAATGAGCAGAGTGCAGCATATTTGGACACACTAGGTATGGACACTTACCTGAAGGATAGGACGTTGGCACTGACTGGGGTTGTTGTTGACAGGCCACCTCAATGGGCAACAGTGCTGGGGAGACCAAGAATAAACAGAGTAAAATAAAACAGTCATTCCCAGTCGTTAGATTGACTGGAGTCTAAGGATTTCCCAATTGAGGATGTGAGGGTATCAGCTACTAGCACACAGGTTACTTTCAGGATCTTAAGAGGGTATACATCTATAAACTATAGTATTAGTCAAGCACTTATTTTCTTATGGACAGTCACTAGTATTCCTACATTTACACATTTTCTTCACACACTTAGTCAGGCTGTGCTATACATTGTCAGTATCCAGGGTTATATTACTGTCAACTGTGTTAACCATTCCTATATCTTTGCCAATATTTATATCTACCTTGTCAACACAGTAATTATATCTTTCCCTTGATCATGTCCCATGTTTATTATCCAATGTGATATTATCATTACAAATAGAAATCAACAGGTAACCATCTAAATTATGTTCAGTATTTTCACTTACAGTATTCATTATTTCTTGATTGATTCACAATGGCAGTGTTATAATTACAAAATGCAATTGTTTATATGATAAACTGATTTGGACTGATATGTATTAACCTCCTCTATGTTATGTGTTGAAAATTTTTCTGCTTCTATTAAGAAGGAAATTTCTTTCTAATGCAGCAAAGAACAATTTGGGCAATGTGTACATAAAAAAGGGATTATACCAGGTTCTCTTCCTTCACTTACACTATTTCTTTTCTCCTTATATGTAACAGAATTAGGATTACCATTTTGTGAACTAGAACACTTGTTAATAGTGGGAGGTGTTGAATCTCTATTAACCAGTAGAATTCATTACTTTCTTTGCCTTTCCCTTATATTTATCAAGATTGTAATTACCCTTATTCTTAAAACCAATATTCTGTGATGTCATATTTAGAGTGGTATTTCCATTATTATCATAGCAAATCTACCCATCCACGATGGAGGCATAAAGTGAGAGAGAGAAGTCATAACAGCAGTACATATTGAGAAATGTGTAAATGGACTTGATAGATATGTGATGCCTTAGAGAAATCACATTATTGTTGGTGATACAACATTCTAATGCAGCTATATGACGTGTTTGTGACTAAGTGATATATGATGACAATTCACTCCCGAACTGCAATAGGCTTCCAGCCTCTGTATCATGAATGGTTATGTAGACCACTCTTAATGACAGCCAGAGCTTCCTTCGACCACTACACAAAAAGTATTAAGAAAAAATGTTATTTAGATATACTTTTATTTAAGTTGTTTACACTATTTTACACGTGTTTATACTCTTATACATTCGAAGTTCACAAATTTCCTTATTTGAATTATGAATCATATTCCTTTCGATAATATCAATATGAGTACAAAACTTCTTTGTAGACAATATTTTCTGTTTAGTTGACACTAATTTTCAAATTACTCGAGTCCATTACTCTACTCATAGCGACATATAACTGGCCATGTGTAAACATCAGAGCGGGTACATGATCTAAAGTTTAACCTTGTGCCTTGCTTGCTGTGAATGTGTGGGCAGAATCTTTATGGTTGGAAAAATCAAACTAAGACTTACCTCTCACTGTTCTATACGAATAATGTCTGGATGTTCTGGTACCATGGGTTATTTTGATTGACAAATCTGAGGTGTAAACAACAGCCACTTCGATTAGCTATTTAGAATCCTGCTCGAGACTGACACACTTTAATAACCACTAAATCATCATCATCATCATCGTCGTTTAACGTCCGCTTTCCATGCTAGCATGGGTTGGACAATTTGACTGAGGACTGGTGAAACCGGATGGCAACACCAGGCTCCAATCTAATTTGGCAGAGTTTCTACAGCTGGATGCCCTTCCTAACGCCAACCACTCAGAGAGTGTAGTGGGTGCTTTTACGTGTCACCCGCACGAAAACGGCCACGCTCGAAATGGTGTCTTTTATG
>NC_068993.1:29291244-29297339 GCF_001194135.2 Octopus bimaculoides
ATTTTTTAATGCTAAAAAACTTTCGTGACAACTGTCTTTATAATCCTGAAAAATACCATAACCATTGGTCCAGCCGTCTGGCTATGCAGAGGGAATGGACAAAGAGACAGACATAACGCCCATTATAGTAAGATAGCAAATCTGCCCATCTATGATGGGAAATAAAGGGATAGTATTGCAAATCTAAACCCTCTAAATTCACAAACTATACAGCAGGGAAATCCAGAGTTAATCTTCGTCGCCAGAATTGAAGCCAAAAAATCAAAGGTGATTTATTAATACAAAACTCAATATTCACTAAATAATCATTCTTTCTCATATTTTTTTCACTAAAAACCTTCCTGATTACCTCCTTTGTAATCCTGAAAAACATCATGACCATTGGTCCAACCATTGGTGAAGAGGGAACAGATGGACATAACACCCATTATAGTAGAGGGATTTGCAACTTTACATTCATTTGTTATTAATTTCTTTCTAATCTTATTCCATTTCAGAGATTAATATATTATACCATGAGATTGATTATTAGAATTATGCTTAACTGTATCATAATTTTGGTGACTATTCCATAATTTGCTAATATTAGGTTTATCATTAGTAGTATTCAGTGTATCCCATATTGGGATATATAATTTTTTTTCTTTGTACTATGCCTTCTTAGCATCTCATTATAGTAGTTTGTATATTGATAGAATATCTCCTTATTAGCAAATGAAGTGGATATCCTCCTAGAAAAACTCCTCTGTTAAGTTAATCACTACTCTCAGATGATTGGATTGTCTGTTTACATAATTTTCCTCAGGTTTATGATAGGGACGAAAAGGTTCCTTATCCAATTCAAGGATCATGTCCAGAAAGTTAACTCCTCTAAGTTTATGGTCAATAGTGATGGGTAGACCTTTCTTAAAAAATTTCTAATTATTTTTCTATAATGCTCTATTTCCTCATTGCTACTGTTGTAGACAGAGAAAAGAATGTTGTCTTTAGATAGACCTCCCATGATATTCGCTATATATGAATTTCAAGTCTTATCCGCATGTACTTATATTCCAGTAGACTTTTTAACTTTCTAGATTAAGTCCCTAAATTTCTTTAGATGTTGGTTGATACAGTATTATTTTGCTTGATAATTTTAAACCCCTTCAAAGACATCCAAATAAAGATGACGGGGTGGATTTTTTCTTGATTTGAATTCCATGCAAAAATCCAGGCAGTCTATTTCTACACTGTTTCTAGTTTGTCCTTTACTGAAGGAGAAAGCTCTTCATTGCATTCTTCTGATGAGCCATTAATGCTTTGGCTAAGCAGACTAACATATTCAGTCCTCCTTGTTAATACAACAAACAATGCTATATACTATGTGGGGGATTATTGTATGTAGATATTGTTTGTATTGCTGGAATAATAGAAACTATGGATTGCAAAGGTATTGTTATAACTTGAATTATTTTTATTTCTCATGTTCTTATAATGTTCATTACCCTTAACTGAATTTATATCTAACTTTTCTTATTAGAACTCCTTGATTTCTAAACTGCTACATAACTCTTTGTTGTGATGTGGCTCACTTGCACTAAATGAGGCTGCAAAGAGAGAGGTTTGGAGACGCCACTATGAAAGGCTGCTTAATAAAGAGAATGAATCGGTGGAAGAGAGTCTGCCGAATGTTGACCCAACAGAGGGACCAGCTGTCCTAATTGACAGTACCTTGGTAGATAAAACGATCAAGAGTATGAAGACAAGGAAAGCCCCCGGCCCATCAGGAATCACTGCAGAGATGCTCAAAATATCTGGCAGTGTCGGCTATAGACTAGTCACCCGTATTGCGAAATAGGTGATAAACAAAGGAGTCATACCCAATGACTGGTGTAGCAGCCCCATAGTCAACTGCTACAAAGGTAAAGGTGACTCTTTAGACACAAACAATTACAGAGGTATCAAGTTATTGGACCAGGTAATGAAGGTCACTGAGAGGGTCATAGCCCAACAAATTAAGGAGAGAGTCATAGAAACCAAGCCTAATCAGA
The DNA here is from genome assembly GCF_001194135.2 of Octopus bimaculoides. Lineage (NCBI taxonomy): Eukaryota > Metazoa > Mollusca > Cephalopoda > Octopoda > Octopodidae > Octopus > Octopus bimaculoides. The sequence continues at coordinate 29,293,275 of NC_068993.1, forward strand.
CAGCTCTCCAGCTTGCCGGTTCCAGTCAAACTGTCTAACCCATGCCAGCATAGAAAGCAGACGCTAAATGATGATGAGGATGATGATAAATCATTTTTTTTTACAAATCTATCTAATAATTTTTTGTGTATATTTGTATTACTTTTAGCTGTATACTTATTGATGAAAGATAACAGGTGTGTGTATATGTGTATGAATATGTGTACGTGTGTATTTATCTGTGTGTTCATGTGTATGTACATGCATGTGTGTGTGTGTGTGTGCTTGGATGGGAGTCATTCAGTATGTGATTGTGCATGTTTTTTTCATATAGTGTGTAATGTATGTATATAGTTATGATGATGATGTGTGTGTGTGTGTGTATATATATATATATATATATATATATATATATATATATATATATATACATGTTAGTTTGGTGGTGTTAACAGAAAAACAGAATTTAAAATATAAGTATATATAAATTTTTTTGTTGATAATCAGCTGAAGTTAGAGACTTAAGGGCTGAAAGTGTCATAACTTCTGCTGATTATTTAAAAAAAAAACAGATATGACTTAAAACTATATATATAATTTTAAGTCTTTGTATGTGTGGAGTTGGTAAGGCAGTGAGCAGGCAGAATCATTAGCAATCCAGGCAAAATGCTTAGCAGTATTTCATCTGTTTTCAGGATCTGAATTCAAATTCCACCAAGGTCAACTTTACCTTTCATCCTTTCAGGGTCAATAAAATAAGTACCAGTTAAACACTGGTGTCAATGCAATTAAATTTGAAATCAATACTTACAGACATGTATGAGGTGAACAAGAGAACTGATACTTATGTTTAGATGTGTATTTATATGATAATACTACTATGTTTCTTTGTTTTTGTGCTTGGTTCACAAGGTTCTTGATGTAAATTCATGTGATACAAGACTGTTACATTCATAAGTGGTGAGCTGGTAGAATTGTTACCATGCTGGGCAAAATGCTTTGCAGTATTTCATCTGTCTCTACATTCTGAGTTTAAAATCTGCCAAGGTCAACTTTGCCTTTCATCCACTCAATAAAATAAGTACTAGTTGAACACTGGGGTTGATGTGATGAGCTTGCCACGATCCTCAGAATTGCTGGCTTTGTGCCAAAATTTGAAATTATTATTATTATCGTCATCGTCATTATTATCATCATTAAGGCGGTGAGCTGGCTGAATCGTTAGCACACTGGACAAAATGCTTAGAGGTATTTTTCCCATCGCTATGTTCTGAGTTCAAATTTTGCCAAGGTCGACTTTGCCTTTCATCCTTTCAGGGTTGATAGAGACACCGCTGATGCTATATTTCTGGTAAGGCAACTGCGGGAGAAATACCAAGCCAAAGATAAACCCCTATACTTGGCTTTTGTTGACTTGGAGAAAGCCTTTCACAAGGTCCCCCAATCCCTTATCTGGTGGGCGATGCAGAAACTGGGGATTGACGAATTGTTAATAAGAGCTGCACAGGCCCTCTACAGGGATGCTGTTAGCAAGGTAAGGGTTGGCAACAAGTATAGTGAAGAATTCTGGGTAGAAGTAGGGGTTCACAAAGGATCAGCCCTCAGCCCCCTCTTATTCATCATAGTCCTTCAGGCAATAACAGAGGAATTCAAGACAGGCTGCCCATGGGAGCTCCTCTATACTAGTGACCTTGCTCTCATAGCTGAATCACTACCAAAACTAGAGAAAAAATTTCAGGTGTGGAAGCATCAGTGTTTATTGCCCCTGTGCATCTGCCACACACAAAAGCTATCATCCTGATTAACCATCCTTTGATGTTGCTGCACCTCTTATGCATCCATAGCTTACACTGGGTACGTGTTATGGAGATTCTGTCTACACCTTTTCTACAGATTGAGCAGAGCCATCTGCCTGAACGGGTTGGTGATTTGTTTGCCTTCCTACTTGCTAGGACCTTGGTTTTTGCAACATTGACTCTAAGACCCTTCAATTCTAGAAACTAGAAGTAGTTGGTAGCTTCCACTACCTAGGTGACCAAGTCTGTCATAGGGGTGGATGCTCTGAGAGTGTTACCCCTTGAATAAGAATAGCCTTGGCAAAGTTCATAAAGCTCCTACCTCTGCTGGTGACAAAGGGCTTCTCACTCAGTGAAAAGTCGATTGTATGATGCATGTGTGCATACTGCCATGCTACACCGCAGTTAAACATGGGCCATGACTGTTGAGGACATATGCAGGCTTGAAAGAAATGAAGCTAGTATGATCCGTTGGATGTTTACTGTCAGTATGCACCACAACAGTGTAAGCACCCTGAGAGAAATGTTGGACATAAGAAGCATCAGAGAGACGACTGCGCTGGTATGGCCATGTGCTGCATATGGATGAGGAGAGCTGTGTGAAGAAGTGTCACACCCATGGAAGGAACCCATGGAAGGGGGAGACCCAGGAAAACATGGGGTGAGGTGGTGAAGCACGACCTTTGAACATTGGGCCTCACAAGAGACCGAGACCTCTGGAGATATGCTGTGATTGAGAAGACCTGGCAAGTAAAGTGAGGAGACCTAGTGAGTCAAGTAAAATCAAAAATCGAAATCAAAATGGAAATTGTAGTTGTGGCCGATACCAGTGCCACCTGACTGGCTCCCATGCCTGTAGCACATAAAAAGCACCCACTACACTCTTGGACTGGTTGGCATTAGGAAGGGCATCCAGCTGTAGAAACATTGCCAGATCAGATTGGAGCTTGGTGCAGCTTCCTGGCTTGCCAGTCCCCAGTCAAACCATCCAACCCATACCAGCATGGAAAACAGACGTTAAACAATGATTGTACATACACACACACACACACATATACATACTCACTCATACACTTGCACATTTATATGCTCACACATATTCCATTTATAAATGGAATATGTGTGAGCATATAAATGTGCAAGTGTATGAGTGAGTATGTATATGTGTGTGTGTGTGTGTGTATGTACATGTATACATGCACATAATATATACATCTATAGGCACACACAGACATGCACATATTCCATTTATAATTGTAGACAGGTGTGAAAGTAAGAGTTTTACTGGGTAGTTTTCCTGGTGGTAATGTTCACACTTGGGCAATGTTCCAAGTGGTAATTCTCCACGTACAGTACACAATTATATTTTATTCAGTGCTGCATACATCAGTAAATGTACTATTTACTGTTCTTATGAATAAGAACTATTGTTCTTGTAGGGTTATGGAAGACAAATTCAGTATTTGTAGCTGATAATGTACAATGGCACAGAAATGCATGCATCCTATGTTCCAATGATGTCATTCATAGTCCAGTGTATGCATGTGTGTGAACATGCATGACTTCACTTGTCATTGCCAGTAATGTAATGTTTACCTTCCTTCTTGACCAGTCTCTCTCTGCACTTCTGAAGACCTGTGGAGTAAAAAAAATCTTTTACTTACAAAAAAAAAAGGTAATGATTGGCCAAGAGGAAGAGCATCCAGCCATAAATTTGTACCTCAAATAAATCCTCATCCAGCCTTATTTGCTTCTTTTTAACTGCCATTTAGGTACCACAAGAAACAATCGCTAAATGTAGGTTCTCTGTTAGTGATATAAACAACCCAAAGGAAATAAAAGATTTTGATCTTGTAAATGGTAAACCAAACTTGTTCATTGATAAACATTATCAAGTTTTATTTAAGGTAAGACTTTCATATTTATCATTTATAAATTGTTTTTTTTTTGTTTTTTTTTACAGTAGGTTATATCTTCAGTTTCACTACCATTTTGTGATAATATTTTATTACTCTTTTGCTACAGACATAAGCCTGGTTGGGTGATTAAATATTTGACAGGGAAGGTAACTAAATGGTCCAGGATTCAATTGCATTGCATCACACTTTAAATTCTTAACCATACCCTCAGATCAACCAAATCCTCTTTTTCTGTAGTTTCAGCTCAGAGCTGCGGCCATGCTGATGCACCGCCGTAGGTGGAAACTGTGCAGAAACCTGTGATTTGTGCATGTGTGTGTGTGAGTGCACACACAAACACACACACACATATATATATATATATATATATA
>NC_068993.1:29297879-29310664 GCF_001194135.2 Octopus bimaculoides
CAAGCTGAGTTTCGTGTCCAATGAAGGAGACGACATTGGCACGGGTGCCAGTTGTCGAATTTAGTTCGATTTCACTTGCCTCAACAAGTCTTTGCAAGCGGAGTTTAGTGTCCAATGTAGGAAAGGTGCGCATAAGTGGGCTGGCTACACCCCTGGCAGAGGCCTTGGATTTAGGTCTCACTTGGCTTGCCAGGTCTTCTCACGCACAGCACAATTCCAAAGATCTCGGTCAGAAGTCATCGCCTCGGTGAGGCCAGACAGCAGTGTGCAATGTTTTACCAAAAAGGAAAACTATAATTATCACTAAATATGACTAGGGTTAGAAATGCCTACATTGCTGAAAATAAGAGCTAAAATACTTTAATGTTGTAGTCAGAGTACATAACTGTATATATATATGTTGACAGGGACTATAATCTGAAGACACAGATCAAAAATTCCTTATACTGACCGGTCAGCTCCAGCAATTTCTGTTGCCTGATCAGTAATGACTGGTTGACTTTGGCAGATTCTGGACTGAATTCTCCGTCAGTATATATGAGCCAAGTTGAATTTAAAAAATTACTATGCAAAGTACTGAGATTAACATAATGGACTAAACAAATTTTAAAAGTGCCAACAGTCCAGTGATAAGAACCTATAATAGAACCAAATGATAGTATTATATTGTGTTATAATAACATATCTTGAGTGAAAAGGTTAGTTTCTCTGCGATGTTAATGTATTATTCTGTTATACTAACATATCGTGTTCAATAATTTTTTTTTTTTTTCTGTTATATCAACACCTCTTTTGTGAAAATGCTAACTTTTCTGGTAAATTAATATATTTTGTGTTACTTTGTTAGATTGTCACATATAGATTCCTGTTACATATCATCTTTCAATTAAAAACTATCCATATAAAATTCAGCTGTAAAACTCTCAATTTTTAGGAATGCCGTGAAAAATTTCGTAACTGGAATGTGTGTCCTTCTATCAATGGAATTGACATAGCCTATAAGAAGACAGATGATCTGTTACGACAATGGATGTGTCTCACTGAAATGGAAGCCCCGCCTGAAGAAGTCTTGAACAGAATTCTTACTCAAAGGTAACCACATGTCAGCTTTTTCTTTATTTTATATGCACACAGTCAATTCCATGCACATACATACAAATACATATTCATGTTCACAAATATAATTATACATCCATGCATATAGATATACACATCTATGCACATGCGTGAATGTATGGTTATACCTTGTACTTTTACTCTTATACCCTGGGGTTGACCAATAATATGTGAATAGAATTTGATAAACTGAAACTGTACAGAACTCTATTATAATATATGTATATATCATCATCATCATTTACCATCCACCTTCCATGCTGGCATGGGTTGGACAGTTTGACAGTAGCCAGCCAAGAAGGAGCCTACATCAGACTTCTGTGTCTATTTTGGCATGGCTTTTTACAGCTGAATATCCTTCCAAATGCCAACCACTTTACAGTGTGGACTAGATGCTTTTTACATGGCATCAGCACTGGCAGAGTCACCAAGTAACTTGCAAGACAAAGATCTTTTGAGAAGGGAGGGGAAATTGGAGGAGGTGATCTCGTGTCAGATGCTGAAAAGTTTTAGTGAGACAGAGAGACAGAAATAGGTGCCTTGCTGTAGATGAGGTACCCAGTCAAAGAGAGACAGACAGACAGACAGAGAGTGATCAAGAATGCAGACAGAAACAGGTGTGCTGTTGTAAAGGAGATACATGGTTATCCAGCCTGAGGGAAAAGCAAGAGGAGAGAGAGTAGGAGGCAGCAAGAGTGCAAGAGAGAACAGGAGAGATATGGTGGCAAAGTGCCAGGCATATTCACAAGGGATGGGGATCAGAATGGTGGTAAGTGCCAGGGCATTGCCAAAGAAGTGTGAATAGAGAGTGGGAGAGACGAATGCAGTGAGTGGTGAAAACCTGGGTATATAGATGGGGTGGGGAGGCTACCAGGTAGCAATGATACAGTGAACAGGGCTGTGAGGACAGGCTTGGTGAGTGGAAGATAAGCATAGTGCATGAAAGAGATGTAGTTTGGTTTCTTGAGGTAGGGTGTTGTTGTAAAGTGGGTTCCTCTCACTGGTGTGATGTGTGACTGCCGGTGTACTGTAGTTGCTGTTTTATGCTAGTAGCCACAATAGTTACTAATCATCAGATACCGTTGTAATCTTTCATACCAGTATAGTAATACACTAACTTCTTCTATCTTACTATCGCTGATAGCAACACAAGACACCGACTAGAACTATCAACTCTCAACCTTTCGACTCTTGACCTTTTCTTGATGACCAGCTACTGGTCTATTTATAATGGCTGACTCCTACCACTTTTTACCAGGAGGGGTATACAGTTTCACTGTACAACATCTCTTTTAATTGGTTTATTTAACAATCAATTTCTTTTATTCACCCCCTTCATATATATATATATATATATATCAATATCTTTTCTTCTTAAGGTCCACTTTTAGGAATTCAGTGTTCTTCCTTTTCCTTTATATGTGTTGTTTCAACTTCTTGTAACAGTATTGGAACCTGAAAAGTGTCATATAGCCAATCCATTGGTATTTCTCCTCTTATTGGTTCCTTTTCAATGACTCTTTCCTTAAGCTGATTTCTATGTCTCCTATCCATTCCATTTCTGCTTCTTACACCATACACCATTCTTCTTATTTCTTTATTGCCCACAAGGAGCTGAACATAGAAGGGACAAACAAGGACAGACAAGGGGATTAAGTCGATTACATCGACCCCAGTGTGCAACTGGTACTTATTTAATCGACCCCGAAAGGATGAAAGGCAAAGTCGACCTCAGCGGAATTTGAACTCAGAATGTAGCAGCAGACGAAATACCACTAAGCATTTCGCCCGGCGTGCTAACGTTTCTGCCAGCTCGCCGCCTTAACATACATCATTCTTCTGATCTATGTTACAGTTTCTCCTTCCCAGTATTGCTTGCCATTTTTGTACATCCTCACATAGTACCTTATCACCGATTCTAAAGAATTTTGGCATGTCTTTACTAGCACATATTTTTTTCTTCACTGGTAACAGTTTATTGAATACTAACTTCACCTTTCTGGTCAACATTAATTCTGCTGGTGAACTTCCTTCTGGTGCATTTGGGTTCAGAGTTACCCTGTATACCCTTAAGAATTGTTGGATCGCGACCTCGTCCATAACTTCCTTATTAGCTCTCTTAAAAGTGTCCATGAACCGTTCAGCCCTTCCATTTGATCTAGGGTGCTATAGTTTTATGTTCTAACATGAACATCTCACACAATCTTTTAAACTCACAGGATACAAACTGTGTTCTGTTATCAGAGACAATTATATCCAGTACACTAAATCTTGTGAACATTTCATGTAAGAAGTTTATTACCGTACACGAGGTTGGTCGTTTATACCTCGCAACCTTAGGTCATTTTGTGTAGCTTTCCAATACTATTAAGTTATAATATCCATTTACCGGGCTTGCAACTTTGATATGCAATTGGGACCATGGTATTTTCACTTCCATCCTAGGTTCACATTTCATAGTAGGTAGTTTCGCTGCCAGTGCATATCCTCTGCAGCCTTTTACCAGGTTTCCAACTTCCTTGTCCATGCTTGGCCAGTATACAAAACTCTGCATCAGTGCTTTCATTCTAGAGGTGCCTGAATGTCCTACATGGGACTCTTTTAGCGTTCTCTTCTGTAATATCTGTGGTATGACCACCATCTGAGCGTACATTAGTACACCATCACATATAGAGTACACGCTCACATCTTGGCAGTTATTTGCCTCAGATCTTTCTTTATTTCCTTTTGTCGACCACAGTTTTCTTTTTATCTCATTAATAAATTTGTCATTTCTTGCATTTTTTTTTATTTCTTCCAAAGTTTCTGTTAGTTCATACTTGATGTTCCACATCACTTCTTTTGTTTCTGCTTCCGCTCTTAGTGCTGCTATTACAGGGTCCTCCAATGGTTCGTTATTTCTTGGAATTAACTTAGACAGATTGTTGGCATGCCCCAATGTTTTTGAAGGCAGATATTCCATTCTGTAATCATAGTTTACTAGAAGGATACTCCATCACTGCTGTCTGCTTGCTGTATGTGTCGGGATTCCTTTCTTGGATCTGTATATCGTTATTAGAGGTCTATGGTCCGTTTGCAGCCAAAAGCATTTGCCATTAATGAACCTGTGGAACTTTTTCACACCAAATATTCAATCTGGCTATAGTTCTTTTCCACCAACAATAATGTCCTTGATGTTTGAGCTATAGCCTTTCTCCTGCCATTGTTAAACTTGTGTAGGAGCACAGCTATCTCATACTCACTAGCATCTGTAGCTAGTATTATCTCTAACTTTGGGTTGAAATGTGTAAGATACAAGTCTGAAGTTAACACATCTTTTAACTTGTTAGATGCTTTCTGACATTTTTCTGTCCAAACCTATTTGGCATTTTTTTTTTTGTAATTCATTAAGTGGTGCCTTTACCTTATGTATATTTGGGATATACACTTGGTAATAATTTACCAAGCCTAAGAATGCTTGTAGTATTGTCACGTTCATCAGGGGAGGCATATCAAAAGTTTGCATTTTCTTCTGTAAGTTTTAGCCCATATTCACGTATTCTCTTGAATACTTTCTTTATGTTAGGCATGTTGCACCCGAGACTCACTCTTTATCAAAATGTCATCAGGGTATGTGATAGTAAAGTCGCAATCACTTAACATAGCATCCATTATTTGTTGGAATATGGCGCGTGCCACTTTTACTCCAGATGGCAGTTGTTTGAACTTGTACAATCCATGGTGCATGTTGATTGTTAGTAGATGTGTGCAACCTTCCTCTAACTGAATTTGAAGGTATGCTTCTGGGAGGTCTAACTTTGAGAAAAGTTTCCCTCCATTTAGTTTAGTAAATACTTTCTCTAGGCTTGGTAGTGGGTAATTGTGTGTGAGTAAACAGTCATTTAATCTGCGCACATTCTTAGCTTTTTTTTTTATGTAGACCGCCAGTGCTGCCCAGTCTGCATGGTCAATCTTTCCAATTATATTCAGGCTTTCCAACCTTTCTCCTTTTTTAATTGGCCTGGTCTACCACCACAAATGGCACATTCCATTTGGGCCTGAAAATAGATGTTGAATTTTCTTTGATAGCAATCCTTGCTTTTGTTTTTGTGCAACAGCCTAAACTTTTGGGAAAGTTTCTTTCATTTTTTATCTCAGTTCATCAACCTCATTCAATCATTTGACTGCTCCGTTTACGTTATTGCATAAAATGCTTATGGGTATATCCCATAAATTAAATTTCTCCATACATTCAGTGCCAAATAAATTCATGGAGTTTTTCAACACATAAACATTCACTTTTTTGAGTCGATCTTTGAACATTATATTACAAATGTGTTTGCCCATGAAATATAATTTTCTTCCCATGACACCATATGCTATTTTGTTTGAACTACATAATTTTGGTTTACTCATTTGTTCCCATGTTTTCTCATTTATGATTTTGATGTCACTTTCCATGTCTAATTGCATTCTGACACTAGTTGTTTCCATTCTCACATTCACAAATTTTCTGTTTGTTGTAGTCACAACTTTTCCTACTGACAAACTCTATTTTTTCTTGTTTGTTCCATTTTTTCTATCATTCTAGTTTTGCAGTACAATTTTTTTATGTCTTGTAAACTCACAGCAAAATCACTTTGCTTTTTTATATGGATAATCTTTCTTCAGGTGCATCCCGCCACATGCCATACATGGGTCTACATCCTGGTATTTTTTCTGTTTTTCCTGCCATACTTTATTTGTCTTCTGACTTTTTTACACTGGTCTTATGTGAAAACACTCTTTCCATTGAATTTCTTCCATGTCGTGCCTTAATTTTCATGTCATGTTACACCCTTCCAACAGTTTCTGCAGTACCAAATCCTGGTTTTGCTAGAATTTTCATTCAGATTTCTACATCCCTTTTATCTGTCAATCCTTGTACAAAAATCAAACACTTGAGAGTATCTGGAATAACCATATTCAGCCTAAATCTCTCACATTCTTTGTTGACTCTGCTCGTGTAAGTAGTGAAGTCTTCATCTTCGCTCTTTTCTATGTTTAAACAAACATTTCCATCTAGTATTAAACAGTGAGCTCTTCACTAAACATTTTACACAAAATGTCAACTGTGTCAGTGAAATTTATGTTGGACATTCTTTTTGGTAATATGAAGTTACTATACTTCTCATGTTCTGCTATTGCTAGTTTTCATAAAACTAGACGCGTTTCATTTCATCCATCCAATCCTGACATTCTTTTGCAAAAATTGCTTCAAATCTTTGAACGTAAGCCTCAAAGGTTACTCCTTCTTTGGGCTCATATTTGTATTCACTTACAGAATTTGCAACATGGTCAGTTGAAAATGTATTCTCCGGTTTGGTTATCAACTTCATTAGTTGTAACATTTGCTGCTGCAATCTTTCTTGTTGTTCCTTGAGTTGTTGTTGTTGCTATTTTTGCAACTCAGCTACTCCAGCTAACAAGTCTTCCATATTTTACAATTTTCTTAAGTTTGCACAAGATTTTTGTTTCTTTTTTGTTGAGTTAATTAATTTTCCACATGAATTAGTTTAAACTCTCCCTGTGAATGTTTTTTTTACTCCGTGTAAATTTGTTTTCTCTCATCGCCACTGTTGTAAAGTGGATTCCTTCCACCGGTGTGACTACTGTTGTGTTGTAATTGCTGTTTTACACTAGGAGCCACAGTAGTTACTAGTCATCAGATACTGTTGTATCTCTTCGTACCAGAATAGTAATACACTGCTTCTTCTGTCTTACTGTCTCTGATAGCTCCTCAAGATGCCAACTATAACTGTCAACTCTCAACTCTTCAACTCTCGACCCTCTCTTGATGACTGGCTACTGGTCTACTTTTTACCGGGAGGGGTATACAGTTTCACTATATAAAACAGGTGTGTCGAAAGTTTTCTTGTTACGTGTGGGTGGAACACACAGTGCTTCAGAACATACAGCGCTTCTAGAACTCAGTTTCCCTAATGTGCGCGGATCTTCTCTAGAACCTCATATCACCAGACATCTCGGTCCATTGTCATTTCTTCCATGAGGCCCAACATCCTGAGATTGGTCCTTACCACTTCATCTCATCTCTTTCTCGGTCTCCATCTTCTACAGATACCATCCACTTTCAGTGATTGGCACTTCTTTATACAGCTGTCTTCATTCATACATATCACAAGTCCAAACAAATGTAGTCTTCTCTCTTGCGTGCTGCATTTGATTTATCTTATGCCCAACTTTTCCCTCAATACGTTTGTGCTTTGTCATACATGCATGCTCATGTTACACATGCAATGGAGCATACTGCCGTCATTTCTCTCCACTCTGTGCATATCTTCTGCATTCAGAGCCCATGTCTCACTACCATGGAGCATGACCATTCACACCCAAGCATCATACAATCTACCTATCACTCAGAGAGAGAGAGTCCTTTTGTTGCCAACAGAGGTAACAGCTCTCTAAGTCCTGTGTGCTCTTAGTGCTTATTGTTCCTGCACATCTGCCACATACAAAGGTAACCTTATCTACCTGTGATTCCATTGCACCTCTTATATGTCTATAGCTAACACTGGGTGCAGTGAATGGAATTATTTCCATCTGCTTCCCTTCATACTGAGCAGGGCCATTTACCTGACAGAAAGAGAATCTTATATTCTTTCTTGCTAACAACAACTTTGGTCTTTGCTTGGTTAACTATAAGGCTCTTTGATTCCAGGTTTTGCTTCCATATCTGAAATTTCTTCTCCAATTCTTCTACAGATTCTGCAATAAGAACAAGATCATCAGCATAAAGTAGTTCCTACGGGCATCCAGTGTTGAATTCCTCTGTTAAGGCCTGAAGGACTATAATGAATGTATGCTAAATTCATCACTGTATTCATGGCCAACTCTCATCTTACTGACAGCACCACTATACATGGCTTGTGCAGCTCTAACAAGTCACTCCTCTACTCCTAACTTCCTTAGAGACCACCAGATAACAGAGCAGGGGACTCTGTCAAAAGCTTTCTTCAAGTTGATGAAAACTAAGTACATTGTTTACTTTCAGCTAAATACTTTTCCTGTCGCTGTCTCACTGTGGTACTCTTCCTCGGTATAAGACCAAACTGCATCTCATCTAGTTTAATTCTATTCCTAATCAATTGAGCTATAACCCTCTCAGTAAATTTCATGACCTGGTCTAGCAGTTTGATAACTCTAGTTGTTTCTATCTAAGTCATCACCTTTACCCTTGTAGTAGCTAATTATAACACTACTACACCAGTTATTGAGGGTGGCGCCTTCCTCAATAACCTGATATATATACGGGTGACTAGGCTGTATCCTACACCACTAGAAATTTCAATCATCTCAGCAATGATTCTTGATGCCCCAAAGGCTTTCCCTGTCTTCTTATCCTCAGTTGCCTTATTTGTTATAATGCTATCAACTCTGATGGCTGGTCCCTCAATTGGTTTGATATTTAATCCTTTCTATCAAAGGCACAACACCTGAAATTTTTGGGGAAGGAACTAGTTGATTACATCAACCCTAGTGTTTCACTGGTACTTAATTTATCGACCCCGAAAAGATGAAAGGCAAAGTCAACCTCAGCAGAATTTGAACTCAAACCTTAAGGATAGACGAAATGCCACTAAGCATTTTGCCCAACATGCTAATGATGTTTACAGTTCACCACCTCAATGATGATAATAATAATAATAATAATAATAATAATAATAATAATAATAATCATATTCATCATTATTATCGTTTAATGTCTGCTTTCCACGCTGGCATGGGTTGGATGGTTTTAACTGAGGACTGGCAAGCCAGGGGTTGTACCAGGCTCCAATCCAATCTGACAAGGTTTCTACAGCTGAATGCCCTTCCTAACACCAACTACTCCAAGAATGTAGTGTATGCTTTTTAAGTGTCAGTGGCACTGGCATCGACTACACTTGATTGGTGCTTTTTATGTGCTACCAGCATCGGAGCCAGTCAAGCAGCACTGGCATCAACATGCTTGAATGGTGCTTTTTATGTGCCACTAGCATGGGTACCAGTCAGGCAGCATTGTCATCAGCCATGACTACGATTTCACTTCACTCAACAGGTCTTCTCAAGCACATATTGCCCAATGATTGAAGGGTACTTTTAAATGGGCCAGTTATGCAACACTGGCATCAGCCATGACTACAATCTCACTTGACTTGCCGGGTTTTCTCAATCACAGCATATTTCCAAAGGTCTCGGTCACTTGTCATTGCCTCTGTGAGACCCAATGTTTGAAGAGAGAAAAGTTGGACCTAAGAAGCATCAGATGTGGTGTGCAAGAGATACGACTGCGCTGGTATGGTTATGTGGTGAGAATAGATAAGAATAGCTGTGTGAAAAAGTGCCACACTCTAGCAGTTGAGTGAACCTGTGGAAGAGGTAGACCCAGGAAGACTTGGGATGAGGTGATGAAGCATGACCTTCGAACATTAGGACTCACCAAGTCAATGACTTGTGACCGAGACCTTTGGAAATATGTTGTGCGTGAGAAGACCCGGCAAGCCAACTGAGACCATAACCCGTTGCCTATGCCAGGGGTGTAACCAGCCCACTTATGCATACCTTTCCTTCATTGGACACTAAACTCTGCTTGCAAAGACTTGTTGGGGCAAGTGAAATCAGAATCGAACCAAATTCGATGACTGGCACCCATGTCAGTGGAACGCTAAGAGCACCATCTGAGCATGATCATCGCCAGAGCAGCTGTCTGGCTTCTGTGCTGGCGGCACGTAAAAAGTACCATTTGAGCGTGATTGTTACCAGTGTCACCTTACTGGCACATGAAAAAACATTCGAGCGAAGTTGTTGCCAGTGCCGCTGGGCTGGCTCCTGTGCAGGTGACATGTAAAAAACACCATTTGAGCATGGCCGTTGCCAGTACTGTGTGACTGGCCCTCGTGCCGGTGGCACGTAAAAGCACCCACTACACTCTCAGAGTGGTTGGCATTAGGAAGGGCATTCAGCTGTAGAAACTCTGCCAGATCAGATTGGAGCCTGGTGCAGCCATCCGGTTCACCAGTCCTCAGTCAATTCGTCCAACCCATGCTAGCATGGAAAGCGGACGTTAAACGATGATGATGATGATACACATGAAAAGAAAAATTAAAATACAATGGATATTTTAACATAAAGTATATGCAATTGAATAAATAATCGATTTCTCTAATGCGTGGCCAGGCTACAGAATTATAGTCAAGGCACGTTCAAGCTTGACCCAAATGCTTATTATAAATTTTATATTGTGGTATGTATTTTGTATTAACGAAACAATATTTGATTTCAGAAATTATTTTATTTTGTATAGGTGGCCTTTGATTTGATTTGATTTAATGTGACAGAAAGCAATGCAAATAATATTACATATTGCACTAATTCTATTTACACTATATAAACACAATATTTTTGCATTTGAAATAAATTGTGGATAAAAATGAATGAATTTTTTTCAAATCACTCACATAATAATTAGACATTTAAACCAAAAGTAGTGAAGAAAACAGAAACGGACAAAAATTGAGGCAATAGTTGGAACGCAACAAGAGAAAGAAATAGAAACAACAGACCCACACTGTATTGTACATTCGTTTAACTTTAGTATAATATACCTGTGTTATCTCTACAGATATTCTATAGAAAAAGAGAAATGCAAACAAAAAGTAGAGGAGCAATTGTAAGAGAGAAAAGTGGATTGGTAAAATCGGTAGGGCGATGGAATTTCATCCGGCTCTTTACCGAGTTCATATCCCACTGAAATCGAGAGGAAGTTACAGCAATAGGAGGAGGAATGATTGATACAGAATTGACAGAAAGGGAAGAAGAATAAGTTGAAAAGAGAGTAAACATAGAAAGAGGAAGAGTGAGAGAGACAAAAGCAAACAGAAGAGACAGAAGGAAAGAGAGACAGATGGGAAGAGAGTGAGACAGATAGAAAGATAAATATATAAAGAGGGGATGACTGATTGAAAGGGGAGGAGAATAAGTATGAGAGAGAGTAAAACATAGAGAGAAGAAAAGGGGAGAGGATAAATAAGAGTAAAATGGAAAGCAGGCTGAAATGTGAAGATGAAGAGGCTCTTGAGAAAATTATGTTAAAAAGATTGTATTATTATTAAAGTTAAGGCAGTGAGCTGGCAGAATCATTAGCATGTTAGATGAAATGCTTAGTGCTATTTCATCTACTGCTATGTTCTGCGTTCAAATTCTGCCTAAGTCAACTTTGCCTTTCATCCTTTCAAGGTCGATAAATTTAGTACTCGGGCTGATGTAATCGACTAGTCCTCTCCCCAAAAATTTCAGGCCTTGTGCTTTTAGTAGAAATGATTATTATAATTAAGGCAGCAAGCTGGCAGAATTGTTAGAGTACTGGATGAAGTGCTTAGCGGTATTTTGCCCATTGCTACGTTCTGAGTTCAAATTCCACCGAGGTCAGCTTTACCTGTTATCCTTTTGGGGTCGATAAAATAAGTATCAGCTGAACACTGAGGTCGATGTAATTAACTCATCCCATCCCTCAAAATTGCTGCCCTTGTGGCAAAATTTGGAACCATTATTATAATAATAATTAATTATTATGCTATAAAACTTATATGAAAAGAAAGGTTATAATACAATGAATATTACAACATATATGCAATTTTAACCAAGTTTAAGAAAGTTAATAGAAATTAAAAAATTGAAAAAATTGGTTTTTCTAATGTGTGGTGAGGTTACAGAATTATAGTCAAGGCACATTTACTTGACCCAGCATTTTGTTGGGTCAAGCATGTTTAGTGCTTGACCAACTATAAAATGAATGCATATGTAGATGTACATATTCTGTGTATGTAAAGAAGTGTGTATAAAATGTAAGATATTTCTATATATCTATAACTTTTTTATCTGTGGTCATTTATGCATCTGTTGTCTAACACACATCATTGTATATTACATATCCACTAACTAAATACTTCATCTTATTTTTTAAAATATTTTTGGTTATGAAAGCAACAACTTGTTTTTATCTTTTGATGTGTGTATCTATATGTACACTGCTGTATGTGTTGCAGTTATGTACAATAAAATGTGTGTATATGTATGTGTTTCTATGAGTGTCTACTCATATAGATGTATAAATGCTATTATGGGTTTTTTTAATTAATTTTTTCCTTGATTTTTGTTAAAATAGTATACACACTTATATTAATATATCCTCCTTTCCCCATGATAATATTATTTTAATATTTTATTTATTTATATCTTTTTATGCATACATTTGTATTTTTCTCTTGTTGTGTCAAAATACCTACAATTATTTGTAACTATTTTTAACAGTCTTTCAAATTTAGCATGTGATGTATGTATGCATGTAAATGTGTATAAATACATGTGTATATGAAGGTTTGTGTATGAATATGTGTATGTATGTATATATATTGGAAGGTGTGGAGGTGATGTACAGGAATTATATATTAGAAAAAATAATAATCAGGTACTCAGATGTCTGGATGGTTGTATATTTACAGATTTTTATTCATATGTCACATGTTTTATAAATTAGGGCTTTAACCTAGTCTTGTAGGTTTGTCAAATTTTGATTTCACCTTGAGTGAATGTTTCTTTTTATAGTATTATTGAATGTGTAGGGGTGGAGAGAGATATATATATAGGATAGT
>NC_068993.1:29310997-29314860 GCF_001194135.2 Octopus bimaculoides
TGTTTACAGCTGGTCAGTTCTTTCAATGACAAGTTTATTCTTGGCCTTTTAAAAAAAATGGCAAAACCAGGTGGCATTGTTTGGAAGAAAGTTGTTTTTCAAAAATTTTTTTTTTGGTATCATTGTCCAGTGGGAGAGAGTGTGTGGGTGTATGTATGCATGTGTGTGTGTGTGTGTGTGTGCTTGTGTATCTGAAAGGCGTGTCAATGGAAAAGAGGAGGGAAGGAAGGAAGGAAGGAATTGTGTTTACATCTATACAGCTGGTTAGTTTAAAAAAAGGTAGGAGAGAAATATGAGAACTTAGGTAACTGGGTTCAATTCTAGTTGGCACAAAAATGTCTCACTATCTGGGTTTCTTGCCATTTTAAGGCTCTGTTGTTCCAAAGTTGAAGAACCTAGATGGGTTGTGATTTTCATGTTTTCAGCCATTCAGTTTCAGTGATTATTTTGTTATGAAGTATTTCTCTATATTTTTCTTGAAGGAGGCGTCGATTCTTGAGCATTTATAGAAAGGAAAGATCTTAAATTTTCCTTCTCCACATGCTTCTAGGTGTTCACTCAGTGGAATTTTCTATAATTCCTCCTGTTGGACATGTTGTTGGTGAATTCTGACTCATTGGCATAAAGAATTTCCAGTTTCGCCTATATAATTCTCCTTGCATGTGGGGCAGGTTATGCAGTATATTACTTTCCGCGTCTTGCAGTTCATGTCTGCATTTACTTTGAATGTGTGACCACTCTTTAAATTTTATTTGTTTGTTTCCCTCTATATATTTGTAGATGGGGTTACTGCAGGTTCCACATCTACCATCTCCACACTCTTTTGTGAAGAATTCGGTTTTATTCTCTGATGAGAATTTTGCTCTTGTTAGGTGTTTCTTTAAGTTTTTTCTTAGCGTTTACTGTTTTTTATGCAATATTTGTTTAGTAGGTTTCCCATTTTGGGGCTTTGTAGGATTATTGGTAGGTTTGAGTGTATAATGTGAAACATGTAAGTGATTGTAGGGTTGTGTGTGTTTATGAAAGGGATGATGTTTTCTTTGTTTTTCTATTTTGGAGTTCTGAGTTATGTGATGTCCAGTTTCGTTACTCTTGTGATTCCGTTTTCTATTTAGGTGAGTGGGTATTTTTGTTCTAGTAGGAAGTTTTTAAGTTCCTCTAGTCTTATTTGGTGTGTCTGTGAGTCGGTCACTATGCTGCATATGCGTTTTGCCATACTATATGGAATGTTTCTTTTTATGTGGGATGGGTGGCAGGAGTAGAAATTTAAATATTGGTGTGTGACGGTTTTTTTGTAGTGGATGTCTGTTGTGATGATGGAGTTGTGTATCTTGATGTTGATGTCTAGGAAGGGAAGTTCGTTGTAGTTGGTATTTATTGTGAAGTGGTTAGATAGGTGCAGTGTGTTGAGGATGTTGTGGAATGTTCGTAGATCTTCTGATCTGTTCCAAAAGATGAAACAGTCATCGAGGTAGCATTTCCACTTTTTCTTGACGTCGTCTCTGAAGTTGTGTTCGAAGACGTTCCCTATTTCATCGTATAGTTTGTTCTCAAGGAAACCCATCACTAGGTTGGCATATGAAGGTGCGAATTTCGTACCCATAGCCATGCCCTTTATCTGTCGGTACGGCTTGTTGTTAAATGAGAATGTGTTCTCTTCAAGTATCAATTGGGTAGCTTTGGTGATAAAGTCTGTTTTGAAACGTTTATCTATGAGTTCCCTGTATTTCTCTACCCAGTATTTTATCGCTTCCAGACCCAGGGTGTGTGGTATGTTCATGTATAAGTTTGTGACATCGAAGCTTGCAAGTATGGTGTTTTCCGGAACCGTATTTGGAATATGTGTGAGGAAGTCTAGGCCATCCCTTATGTAGCTTGGTATCAGTGGGCATAAAGGTTTGAGGAGTACATCTATGAAGTGGCTTAGTTGTTGTGTTGGCGCTTGGAGCCCTGCAACTATGGGTCTCATTGTGAGGTCTGCAGGTCTTTGTATTCTTATATAATGGTTCCTCTGTTCATTTATGGTTCTCTGTATTTCCGAGCTTTTATGGATTTTAGGTAATCCATAAAAATTGCTTTCTTTGGTTCTTGAGTTGCATAAATAGTCTTTCTCCTTGTCTGTAAAGGAGTCTTGGTATTCATTGATCAATGTTCCAATTTTTTTTAATCGTTGCTTTCTCCAGTTGTGTTGATTCCTCTTTGTAGTATGTCTGGTTATTGAGTACCTCCAGTATCTTTTCTTTGTAGTAATCTGTATCCATAATTACTATTGCTCCACCTTTGTCAGCTTCTTTTAAAATGATCGACTTGTCATTTTTTAGTATTTGGAAGGCTTGTTTTTCTCCTCTGCAGAGGTTCTGTTTGCATATTTGTGTGTTGAGAGGGAATTTGGAGATTGTCTCTATGTATGTGTCTAGGTGTTTGTGACATCTCTTGTGGCGGGGTGAAATGGGATTTTTTTCTTATGATTGAGTTATCTTCTGTTTCCTTATTTTCAAAGAATTCCATAAGGTGAAGGCGGTGGCTAAAGTTGTCTATATCAGTTTTTAGTTCTATGAGATTTGGTGTGGGTGTAGGTGTAAATTTGAGGCCTTTTAATAGTAGGTTCATTTCATTTTCGCTAAGTTCTCTTTTAGATAGGTTTATTATTTTGGGGTCTATGTGTTTCGTGTGTTCATTTGAAATTTTTGGTGTATTGGGTCTGGAGTATTGTTGAAGTATCCTTTCCCTAAAAAATGGGTTGTGTTGTTGCATCTCCAAATTCCATTTTCAGGTTTTAGGTTTTCTTGTAGAGGCAGGGGTGGTCTATATGGCCTGTATGTGGTAGTTGTTTTCTTCCCATCTTCTGTGTTTGTTGGGCCTATTTCCATTCCTGGGGTTCAGGTTTCCTTGTGGGTAGTTAAATGGTTCATATTGTGTGTTTGTATTGTTTTGATGGTGGTGGTTGTTTTCTATCCATCTTGCAAATTTGTGGGGTCGCATGAGGTGGGTGTTTGTATGGTTTGGATTTCCTCAATTTTTATCTACTTGTCTATTGTTTCATGTGTGTATCCATTTAGGGTGTCCAGCGTTATGTGTTGGTGGTTGTTCATATTCTGTTTGTTCTCTCCAAGTGTTATAGGTTGTTGGTTGTATGTGTCTTGTTTGTCTTGCATATTTTGTGTGTCTGTTTATTGGGGGGTTTGGTAGTGTAAGGAGCGGGTTTTTGGTTTGTGTTTGGTAAGGTTTATGTGGATGTCTGGGAGTCCAATATGTTTGTGATTTTGGTTTGTTGTATCTTTTCGTTTGTTTTGGTGGTTTTGTTTTCATAATGGATTTTTCCCCATAGTTCCTTTCATAGTTTAAGAACCATTCCTGTTGTTTAGTCCACATAATTCTGGATTTTTCCTCTTCTCGTTTAGTATCCTCTTTCCATAATTGGTGTAGTTTTTCTTTGTTTTGGTTATTATTCCTTTCTGTTATTTCAGCCATTATGACAGCATCAATTGTTTTAATCATATCTTCCATATATAATCATATATATATGTATATATATATCATCATCATCATCATCATCGTCATTTAACGTCCGCTTTCCATGCTAGCATGGGTTGGACGATTTGACTGAGGACTGGTGAAACCAGATGGCTACACCAGGCTCCAATCTGATTTGGCAGAGTTTCTACAGCTGATGCCCTTCCTAACGCCAACCACTCAGAGAGTGTAGTGGGTACTTTTACATGCCACCCGCACGAAGGCCAGTCAGGTGGTACTGGCAATGGCCATGCTCAAAATGGTGTATTTTATGTGCCACCCGCACAAGAGCCAGTCCAGGGGCGCTGGCAACGATCTCGCTCAAAAGTCCTTACACATGCTGCGGGCAC
>NC_068993.1:29315025-29315878 GCF_001194135.2 Octopus bimaculoides
GAAAGGCGACACTGGGCACAGGTGCCATCACAATTTCACTTTCGCTTGCCCCAATAAGTTTTTGCAAGCTGAGTTTCGTGTCCAATGAGGGGGACGACGCTGGCATGGGTGCCAGTCGTCGGATTTTGTTCGATATCACTTGCCTCAACAGGTCTTTGCAAGTGGAGTTTAGTGTCCAATTTAACTCGATTTCAATTTCACTTGCCTCAACAGGTCTTCGCAAGTGGAGTTTAGTGTCAAATTTAACTCGATTTCGATTTCACTTGCCTCAACAGGTCTTCGCAAGTGGAGTTTAGTGTCCATTGAAGGAAGGAAGGTACGCATAAAGTGGACTGGCTGAGGTCTTAGATTTAGGTCTCACTTGGCTTGCCGGGCCTTCTTACGCACAGCATATTTCCAATTGGCAGAGTTTCTACAGCTGGACGCCCTTCCTAACGCCGACCACTCAGAGAGTGTAGTGGGTGTTTTTATGTGCCTCTCTCCTGTTGTTAAGACAACATATGAGGGTTCGGCAATTTCTTCCCGAACAACCACACAGATGATTTGTTTATAGTGATTAAATGTTTGTGTACACATAAGCTCACTCCCTCCATCAAATTGACATTATCTGTTCAGGTGCGCCATGTGCCACATGTCAAATGACAAAATGATCACAGAGCAACATGAAATGAAGTGCTTTACTCAAAAACACAATGCAACACCTGGTCTGGGAATCAAACCTACGATCTTGTAATTATGTGTGCAACACCCTAACCACTAAGCCATGCACCTTCATACACACGCACACATATATATGCATGTGTGAGTATGTATATATATATATATATATATATATATATATATATATATATAT
>NC_068993.1:29316988-29322611 GCF_001194135.2 Octopus bimaculoides
TATATATATATATATATATATATATATATATATATCATCATCATCATCCTTTAACATCTGTTTTCCATGCTGGCAGGGTTTGGACAGTTTAACTAGAGCTGGGAAGCTGCAGCAGTCTAGCCTTATTTGGTTTGGTTTCTACAGTGGGATGCCTTTCCAAATACCAACCACTTTACAGGCTGTGCTGGGTGCCATTACATGATACTAGCATGCATGCATTTTACGTGGTACTGGCACAGGACTCTTGCAGGCAGCCAGTCTTCTTCACTATGGGATGTGGCCTTAACATTTCTGCTTTGAAGGACAGGTCTTCCTGAGTACAGCATGGATTCAGGTAACGCAGTTCTTTCTCATCTCATCCAAAAGATTCAGCATTCTGAGGTCATCCTTCAGTACTTTGTCCCATGTCTTCCTTGGTCTCTCTTTTCCATGAGTTACATCCACTTTAAACAAATGGAACTTATTTATAGACCTATCGGCATCTAGCTACATCACGTGATCAAACCAGCACAGTCTTCTTTCTTGCACATTGCATCTAATTTCTTTCATGGCTAACTTCTCTCTTAATACACTAACACTCTGTCATATGTGTACACTTACATTACACATCCAACAGAGAATACTAGCCTTTGCATGTCCTCTACATTCAGGGCCATGTCTCACTACCATATAGAATTGCTGTTCATATGTAAGCATCATAGAATCTTCCTTTCACTTGGAGAGAGAAACCTTTAGTTGCCAACAGAGGTAAAAGTTCTCTGAATTTTTCCATCCTTTTCTTATTCTAGTTATTTCAGTCTCTGTACATCCTCCCCTGCTACTTATTTGGCCCCCTATGCAGCAGAAATTATCCACTACTTTTAAAGAGCCAATGAGGAATTTGAGAAAATCCATTTCCCAAGTCTCTGTATGACTCCTGTACATCCTCTACATACAAACACTACTTTCTCTGAAAATCTTCCTATTATTCCACTGCAACTCTTGTGTCCATAGCTTACACTGGGTTCACCATATGGAGTTTCAAACAGAGCCACTTACCTGAAGTGATGAGGGTCCTTGCTAAGTTAACTTTAAGGCCCTTAGATTCAAGGTTTTGCTTCCACACCTGGAATTTCTTTTCTAGCTCTGATATAGAATCTGTTATGATGGCAAGATTGTCAGCATATAGTAGTTCCCAGGGACGCCAGTCTTGAATTCCTCTGTTATAGCCTGGAGGGCAATGATGAAAAGTAGGGGCCTGAGAACTGAGCCTTGATGAACACTTACCTATGCATCAAATTCTTCATTGCACTCATGGTTAAACTTTCACCTTACTGACAGTGCCCCTTTGCATGGCCCCTGTACAACTTTCTGAAACTAATCATCTACTAGCACAGGAGTCATAAAAATGCCAAGTATAATGGTTTATTTTTGGCAAAGTATTTCTCTTGCAGTTGCCTGGCTATGAAAATAGCATCAGTAGTGCTTTTCCCCAGGGCAAAGCTAAACTGCATTTTATCTAGCCTAACTCTGCTCCTATCTAATTGGGCTATAACTCTCTCTGCAATTTTCATCTCCTGATTCAAAAGTTTGATGTTTCTATCTAAGGTAACTCACTTACCCTTGTAGCAGCTAACAATAATGCTGCTACACCAGTCACTGAGTATTACGCCTTCCTGAATAACCTGATTAAGTACGTGAGTGACTAGTTCATATCTTACCTTAGTAGATATTTTGAGCATCTCAGCTGTGACTCCAGATGGACCAGGGGCTTTCTCTGTTTTCATATCTTTAATTGCCTTATCTACCATACTGCTGTCCACTATGATAGCTGGTCCTTCTGTTGGGTTCACATGAGGAAGACTATTTTTATCCCATTCATTCTCAATATTCAATAGCCCTGCATATTAACTCTTCCACACTTCTTTCTTATCTGAATCACTAGTTACAAGCATACCATTATCCATCCATTCACACGTCTCTCCCACAATATCTCGACTCTCTCTGACACACTGTCTCCAGAACACCTCAAGTTGCTGATCTTTGTGCTGCAAACCTCTTCCTTTCTGCTTCTACCCTAGCTAGGTAACCTTGATGTCTAGCTTCCCTTCTAGCTTTCTGATATGCTTCTTTGCTATCCCCTCTTTTATATTCTTTCCAGAACTGTCTCTTCTCATTTATAGCCCTGTTAACATCACTGTTCCACCACCATGTCACCCATGGTCTGGCAGAGGCTTTGCTCCAGTGATGGATTTGGTTTGTCGCCCTCAATAGATTGTCTCGTAGGAACTTCCAGTTGTCCTCTATATCATATGTCTCTATCTCTTCCTATTTCTCATTGAAGACTTCGTTAAGAACATCACTATATATCTGCTCATTTGAAAAATCCTTGAGCTTCCACAACCTCCTTTTCCATATTGGCTTACACTGCTGATTTCTTCTGGCTAAGTCTGAAGTCACTAACCACTAGCCTATGTTACATTGTACATTCTTACCCTAGGAAATATTTTGCATTTACTAGCATACATGTCCCTGTGTTTAGTGAGGGTGAACATGACAAAACCCCAGTAGCCTTGTCCCCTCCTCATTTCTAGCGTAACCTCCATGCACACCCTGAAATCCATCAGGTTGACTTCCAGCATGTTCATTGAAGTCCTTTGCCATGATGTGTACATTGTTGTCTTTCATCATCAAGGTAGTCCTCAGAAGGGATTCATAGAAGTGGTCCTTTTGAGTAGTTATGAATCCAGTGTGTGGAACATGTGCAGAGATATCTGACACTGTTACATTGAAACAAGGTCAATTTTAGCTTAATAATCCTATCACATTCTCAGACTAACCCAGTTACTTTATCTACCCATTTCTCTACT
Source organism: Octopus bimaculoides (assembly GCF_001194135.2). Classification (NCBI taxonomy): domain Eukaryota; kingdom Metazoa; phylum Mollusca; class Cephalopoda; order Octopoda; family Octopodidae; genus Octopus; species Octopus bimaculoides. The sequence goes on from NC_068993.1 coordinate 29,319,838, forward strand.
AGTAGAATACCCACACCGCCTAGACTGTCATTGTTGCCTACTCAGAAAAATTTGTATCTATGTCTCTTATTCGTAAGCTGTTGACTGAGGGTCCTCTCCATCAAGCCTCTTGTATACAGCATATATCTACTTGTCCCTGCTCAAGCATTTCATCTTTCCAGATCTATCTTTCATTGTAGCTGCTCTGAGCTTGTAGAACTGGAAAGAAGGTTGGGAGGGTGTCTTCAGCTTCTCAAAAAAAAAAAAAAAAAATTGGGGGGGTTGCATGCATGGAGGCAAATCCTTGTGCTTAGTGTGAAAAATAAGTTACAATTGCAGTTTCAGTTTCCTTCAGTCCCCAAAATCCTTTTGGGGTATGCACATATATTCATAGAAATGTACATGTATGTACACATACATTACAATTTTGTGCCTAGATATATCTCCATAATTCTATGTTTTTCTCATGGGTAGAAAACAAACAGGTATAAATAAGTGGTACATGCACATACACTTGAGCCACCTTCACAGAGGTGGGAGAGAGGGATTTAGTTGAGATTGCATGACAAGATGTCCCATCATAGAATATACCAACCAAAGTCGAGGATATGCGATAGAGATGTACAACCTCATTAATCCTACATTATCAACAACAACACAAGAATGTTGGGAGAACATATTCACCAGTTTGCTATCATCATCATGTTCATCATCCAAGAAGATACAATAGAATTTCTGACTCTAATTAGAAGTGTCTGTAGAAACAGAGAGATAAATATTGAGTAGGGGTGAAATTGAAACTTACAATAGGAATTGAAAGTTGTACCTGAAGGAGAGATTGACAGATAGTTACAGATCAACTGATGATAATGACATAAGTGAGACTAGCAGGAAAATTTACTTAATTATATTGTCACATATATGTGAGGGGCAGCAACAATTACAAAGGCTGAAGAATAAGAATAAAGTAAAAATAAAAATAAAATCAGTACATACACAGATTTTATCATTTTTTCCTTGACATAAACTGTTGAGGATGCTCATTTATAGCGTAATCATTTTTTTCAAATACCCCAAGCTTTTCAAATCTATCCAATTCTTCATTGACTTGTTTCAATGCTGCATAAGGTACAGTTCTTTCTGGTATAAAAACTGATTAAGCATTTTCTTTTACTTGACACTTCACCGTTGTTTTGATGCAAAGATCTAATTCATCAGAAAAAACTTCAGGAAAAATCTCTTTTAATTCTTTTTTTAATTCCTCAAACACCTTATTTGTACTGGCAGAAAAACCATTCACATTTTTACAAAACAAAAACATTTATGGGGAGGTCCCATAAGTTAAATAATTCCATCCAGTCTCTTCCAAATAAATTTGTCAAATTATTCAGCATAAAACTTTGGCTTTCAAGATTTTTTCCATGAAATGTAACACCCCTTATCACTACACTCTTAAAATGTAATTTTTTTCCTGAAACACCAGGTGCAATTTTCAAAGTTTCTTTTAATCAAGGTTTCCCAATTTTTCTCCATGTATCTGCATTAATTATCATGATATCACTGCTCATATCCAATTGTAACTTGATATTCACATTATTCATTTTTATGGACACAAACTTTCTTTTCTGAGTCTCACTTAGAATATTTATTGACAATGCTTTCTTGACAGGAATTTTTTTTGCTCAACCTATTTTTCTACTTTGCTCTACAATGTAAGCTTTTATGTCCAATTTTTCCACACTCAAAACATTTTAGATTTTTTAAAAAGACAGTTACTTTTAAAATGCTAGCCTCCACGCGTGTATTGGGTCATCCCATAAATTATGCATTTTTTTATACTTCTTTTATTTTTCAAAATTAAGATAAGCAAAGTTTTTGTTTAATCTAAAATATACTCTCCTTCATTTTCTATAATGCTCTGCCATCTATCTTGTCCCTCTTCCAAAATTCACTTCTCTGTGATGAAAAATACTCTTCCAGTATTGTTCTAACCTTGTCTACAGAATTCATATTTTTTCCATCCAAATGATTTTGTAGAATGTGGAATAAATGATAATCAGATGAGGCAATGTTGGGCAGATATGGTGGTGAGGTATTGTTTCCCATTCAAACTGCTCCAGCCTTTGGAATATCATCCTCACTGTATTTGTCCGATCATTATCCTGATGGAAGAATACTTTTCATCTTGAAACCAGAGATGGTCATTTTTCTTCTAGCGTTCACTTAAGCCACTCAAGCTGCTCACAGTAGATCTCCTTTGTTATCAATTGGTTTGGGTTTAAACGTTGAAAGTGGACTAAACCTTTCATATCCCACCAAACAGATAACAACACCTTATATGAGTGAAGACCTTTAACCTGGGGTGACGGTGTTTCTCCTTTCCCTACCCACTGTCTTTGGTACTTGACATTTTTAGAGAGAACCCATTTCTCATCACCATTTGGTCCAAAAAAAGTTTATTCATGAAACATGACAGCAAAAAAGAGCATGCATTCACTCTCTGCATGTGATTAGACTTGAAAAGTTTGTGAGGAATCCATTGACCCAATTTGCTCACATTTCTTATGACATGCAGGTGTCAATGAATGGTTGAATGACCAAATCCAAGCTTCTCTGCTAGTTACTCAACAGTTATGATGGGAGTTTGTTCCACCAGGGTTTGCAGGATGTTCTTGTCAAGCTCTACTGATTTTCCAGGATGAGGCTCATCTTCTAGGCTGTAGTTTCCAGCTTAGAATTTCTAGAACCACTGTTGACACTGGCTTACAGTTATTGTCCAATCCCCATATACTACA
>NC_068993.1:29322707-29324597 GCF_001194135.2 Octopus bimaculoides
AGTGAGTTTAAGGATTTAATATTATAATGACACTACAATTTTTATAAGATTAATAATATAAATATTTTAATTAATTAACTTAATAATAGTATTTTAGCTTATTTCATATATACTATTTAAGTTATGTTTCTTAGTCTTATTATTTAGAATTTATAATTACTTAGAATTTAACGTTCATTTAAATGTTTACAATATAGCTTAATTGTTTTATTACAATGTAAGTTATATAAAGTTTAAATAATTCTTTCATTCATGTTTTTATATCTCTTTGTTCTATTCTTTTTCTTAACGTAATATCTTCATGTGACCTCTTTCTAATAAACACCTTAGTTCTGAGTTTAATGTCTAATGCAGTCAGCATCGTAGCGATAAGTATCGTCTTACCTTTGTTAAATGACTTTATATCATTGTTTGGAAAAAATATGTATTTTTATATTAATTCAATTAATTTTTAATGATAATTTTAGTCGATACCCTTTTTTAACACTAAATTAATAGTAGTAAGTTTATCATCTTAGCCTAAACCAAGACTTCGATTAGATTAGGGTTGAATTTTTTCCATTAATACTGTTTAATATTTCTTTTTGTTTTATGGGATAAATAAGTAGTCTTTTTATTTAATTTCTTTGATTATACAATATAGTTAATTGTTTTATTATGATTTAAGTTATATAAAGTTTAATCTTTCATTCATAATAAAATTTTCATTCATGTTTTTATATCTATTTATTCTGTTCTTTTTCTTTACACAATATTTTCACGAGACTTCTTTCTAATAAACATTTTAGTCTAAAATCTTTAGTTTAAACTATAGCATCATTTAGATAAGTGTTACTTCTATCTTTATTATTTTAACCTAAAACTTATATATATTATTTAAGTTATGTTTCTTAGTCTTATTATTTAGAATTTAGAATTAGAATTTAACGATCATTAAAATGTTTACAATATAGCTAATTGTTTTATTACAACGTAAGTTATATAAAGTTTAAATCTTTCATTCATGATTTTATAAATAATTCTTTCATTCATGATTTTATAAATAATTCTTTCATTCATGATTTTATAAATAATTCTTTCATTCATGTTTTTATATCTCTTCATTCTATTCCTTTTCTTAATGTAATATCTTCACGTGACCTCTTTCTAATAAATGCCTTAGTTCTGAGTTTAATGTCTAAATTTTAGTTTAAACTGCAGCATCGTAGCGATAAGTATCGTTTTACCTATGTTAAATGACTTTATATCATTGTTTGAAAAAAATATGTATTTTTATATTAATTTAATTGTTTTTTAATGATAATTTTAGTTGATACCTTTTTTAACACTAAATTAATAGTAGTAAATTTATCATCTTAGCCAAAACCAAGACTTCGATTAGATTAGGATTTAATTTTTTCCATTAATACTGTTTAATATTTCTTTTTGTTTTATGGGATAAATAAGTAGTCTTTATATTTAATTTCTTTGATAATACAATATAGTTAATTGTTTTATTATAATTTAAGTTATATAAAGTTTAATCTTGCATTCATAATAAAATTTTCATTCATGTTTTTATATCTTCTAGGCTGTAGTTTCCAGCTTAGAATTTCTAGAACCACTGTTGACACTGGCTTACAGTTATTGTCCAATCCCCATATACTACATTAATATTCCTCATACTTTCCGTTGCATTGTTGTCTTTATTGAACTCATAAAGCAAAATATTTTAGTGAGTTTAAGGATTTAATATTATAATGACACTACGATTTTTATAAGATTAATAATATAAATATTTTAATTAATTAACTTAATAATAGTATTTTAGCTTATTTCATATATACTATTTAAGTTATGTTTCTTAATCTTATTATTTAGAATTTATAATTACTTAGAATTTAACGTTCA
>NC_068993.1:29325352-29329484 GCF_001194135.2 Octopus bimaculoides
TATATATATATATATATATATATATATATATATATATATCACATAAACTGCAAAAATGCCTTGTGAGTGGATTTGGTAGACAGAACCTGAAAGAAGCCTGTCATGTATGTGTATGTATATCTATATATGTGTGTCTCTGTGTCTGTGTTTATGTCCCTGTAACTTAGCAGTTTGGCAAAAGAAACATAGAATAAGTTTTAGGCTTTAAAAAAAATAAGTCCTGGGGTTGATTTATTCAACTAAAACCCTCCAAGGTGGTGCCCCTGCATGGTTGCAGTCAAAATGACTAAAGCAAGTAAAATATATAATATCAAGAGCATAGCTGCTAGAATAAGAATAGGCTTGGCAAAGTTCATAGAGCTCCTACCTCTGTTGGTAACAAAGGGCCTTTCTCTCAGAGTGAAAGGCAGATTCTATGATGTCTGTGTGTGAACAACCATGCTACATGGCCAGTGAAGTATGTAACTGCTGAGGACATGCATAGGTTTGAAAGAAATGAAGCTAGTATGTTTCACTGGATGTGCAATGTCAGTGTGCATGTACAACAGAGTGTAAACATCTTGAGAAAAAAGCTGGGCATAAGAGGCATCAAATCTGGTGTGCAAGAGAGATGACTACATTGGTACAGTCATGTGACGCTTATGGATGTGGACAGCTGTGTGAAGATGTGCCAATCTCTACCAGTGGACGGAAGTTGTAGAAGAGGTAGACCCAGGAAGATATGGAACAAGGTGGTGAAGCATGATCTTTGAATGATGGGCCTCACAGAGGCAATGACATGTGACTAAGTTTTTTGGTGATATGCTGTGCTTGAGAAGACCTATCAAACCAAGTGAAATCATAGTGGTGACTGTTGTCAGTCTCATGTAACTGGCATGTAAAAAGCAGCTTTCAAGCATTGGGCCTCACGGAGGCAATGTGGCCAATGCCAATGTCACATAACTAGCACCCATGCTGGTGGCACATAAAAAGCACCTTTCAAGCATTGGGCCTCACAGAAGCAATGACAAATGACCAAGACCTTTGGTAATATGCTGAGCTTGAAAAGAAAACTTATCAAGCTAAGTGAAATCATAGTTGTGGTAGATACTGGTGTCATGCATCTGGTACCCATACTGGTGGCACATATAAGCACTCATTACACTCTTAGAGTGGTTGGGTGGTAGGAAGGGCATCCATCTGTAGAAACCATGCCAAATCAAACTGGAGTCTAGCCCTAGTCAATGTATGGACAATGGACATTAAATGATGATGATGACAATGATTATATATATATTATCATCCTTTAATGTTTGTCTTTTCCATGGAGGCATGGGTCAGATGGTTTGACAGAATCCATTGCACTGGAGGACAGAATCCATTGCACTGCTTTGGTATGGTTTCTATAGTTTGATGACCTTTCTAGCACCAACCACTTTTCAGATGTACTCTGCCTTTTTCATGACACCAATACTACTGAAGTTGCTTTGTACCTTGCAAAACTAATATTCCCTTCAACTGAATGGAACACCAATAGTGATAGAGGCAGCTTTGCACTAAATATTGAAAAGTTAAAGAAAGAAGTAGCTGAAATAGGGTTATTGATGTAAAAGAGATACAGGGTGGGAGTAGGAGCTGAAAAGAACAATGGAGATGAAGTGTGTTTTGTAGGCACATAATAAAGAGTCAGAAGGAAAAATTGTGCTTGTATGTAATGTGTGTGTGTGGAAATGTAGCCAAATGGACAAATAGTTGGATAATCTATACAATGAAGCTATTCTTCACAAATACTCTACATACAAATATATATTTATTTTGTTGTTATACTACAGGAGTTTGTGGGATGAAGACCTCCATGAGAGCAGTGTTGTTGAGAAGCTGGACAATCACACAGACATATTCCAATACACACGAAATAGTATGCCGCCACATCCATGCCGACATTACTGTTTGATCAGGTGATTACTTCATCTTTATTTTGCATTGTTCAAGTTTTCTCTGCCTTTTAACAATCTCACTGGCTTAACTTCACATTCTTACGGCATCTATTATAATTGTTGTACCTCAGATTATTCAACCTACCCAGTCCTATGTGTTAGGTTATCTATGCACAGTCTTATGTACCACAATCTGTCCACTGTTGTTCAATAAACTCAGTCCTATGTACCACTATAAATTTTCTATTGTTCAGTAATCCTATGTACTGTTGTCTATTCACTATTGTCTTGTAAATTTGGTCCTAGATACCACTGCCTGCCAACTTTTATTTAACAAACATAATCTTAAGTACAACATTGTCTACTGTTCAATAAACCCAGTCCTGTGTACCACTCTGTGTTCACTATCATTCAACAATTCCAATATGTACTACAATGTTTATATACTATGTTTCAATAGTCTTAAGTTTATTGAACAGTGAACTGATAGTATGGTACGTAACACTGGGTCTTATGTGGTCCACAGAACTGGTTCCATTGAAACTTGCTGACTATTCAATAAACGCAATCTTTTATGTGCCACAGCCTGTCCACTGTTGTTGGATAAATCCAAGTTATATAACACTGTCCATCTACTATTCTATAAACCCAACGTTATGTACTATTTTCTGACCACTGATGTTCATCAAATCCAGTTATATGTACCACAATGTCCACTGTGATTCAATATGCCTAGTCACACTGTTGTTCAATAAAACTAATCCCATTGTAGCATGACTCCAAATTCATAACAGCCAGCAATATGATGTAATGTCGTATTGCTGAGGAAATATGATTGTCGTTTTCCCATTGGTTGAAATAACTGCTCATATTTGAATTCTGAGAATTAGTAAAAGAATATTTTTATGAAATTTCTATTCTTGAAAGTCAAGTTGAGCAGTTATAAAAACCCTGGATTTTGGGGAAAACTTTAGTGTCTGTGGTTGTCTAAATGAATCCATGTCACTCAAATCCAGAGTAATGGTTATTACCATGAGAAATACTCTTTAAAAGTCTGACACCTATTTTGGTTGTCGTGTTTCATTATTTAAGCCTAAGAATTAGCTAGAAAAATAATATACGTATTCTGCGGGACAACCTGCTGAGAGCCACCGAAGAGATCTGTGGCTGGTGTAAAGTCCCCTCTCAACCCAAAGTAACGTGGTGGTGGAACAAGGAGGTAGACAGGGCTATTAGACAAAAGAAACAGGCTTGGAAGAACGGTGGTAGCAGGGAATTGTATCAGACTGCCAGAAGGGAAGCTAGGCGACAGGTTTATTTAGCCAGGTGGGAAGCAGATAAGAAAAAATTTGCCAATGTTCTGCGCCATGAAGACCAAAGACTTGAAGTATTTCGTGTTGCAAGACAGTGTGTGAGAGAGAATCGTGATGTTGTAGGAGAGAAATGTGTTTGCATGGATGATGGTACGCCTGCACTAAACAAGGCTGCAAAGAAAGAGGTTTGGAGACGCCACTACGAAAGATTGCTCAATAAAGAGAATGAATGGGAGAAAGAGAGTCTGCCGAATGTCAACCCAACAGAGGGACCAGCTATCCGAGTTGACAGTACCATGGTAGATAAAGCAATTAAGAGTTTGAAGACAGGGAAAGCCCCCGGCTCATCAGGAATCACTGCAGAGATGCTCAAAATATCTGGCAGTGTCGGCTATAGCCTAGTCACCTGTATTGCTAACCAGATGATACACGAAGGAGTCATACCCAATGACTGGTGTAGTAGAACCATAGCCAACTGCTACAAAGGTAAAGATGATGCTTTAGATACAAATAATTACAGAGGTATCAAGCTGTTAGATCAGGTAATGAAAGTCACAGAGAGGGTCATAGCCCAACAAATTAAGGAGAGAGTCAGTTTAGATGAGATGCAGTTTGGGTTCGTGCCAGGGAAAAGCACCACTGATGCTATATTTCTGGTAAGACAGCTGCAGGAGAAATACCTAGCCAAGGATAAACCTCTGTACCTGGCTTTCGTTGAAATGGAGAAAGCCTTTGACAGGATCCCCCTAACCCTTATCTGGTGGTCAATGAGGAAACTCGGGATAGAAGAATGGTTAGTGAGAGCTGTCAGTAAGGTGAGGGTTGGCAATGAGTACAGTGATGAATTCCGGGTAGAGAAGTTTCAGGTGTGGAAGCAAGGATTAGAATTGAAGGGCCTTAGAG
>NC_068993.1:29329709-29332209 GCF_001194135.2 Octopus bimaculoides
GAAAACAACTTCTGTCTCATTCCAGGGAGAAAAACTAGACGTAGTTGATAGCTTCCGCTATCCTGGTGACCAAGCTAGTAGTGGGGGTGGGTGCGCTGAATGTGTAGCTACTAGAATAAGAATAGCCTGGGCAAAGTTCAGAGAGCTCTTACCTCTGCTGGCGACAAAGGGCCTCTCACTCAGAGTAAAAGGCAGACTGTATGACGCATGTGTACGAACAGCCATGCTACATGGCAGTGAAACATGGGCTGTGACTGCTGAGGACATGCGTAAGCTCACAAGGAATGAAGGCAGTATGCTCTGATGGATGAGTAATGTCAGTGTGCATACCCGACAGAGTGTAAGTGTCTTGAGAGAAAAGTTAGACCTAAGAAGCATCAGTTGTCGCGTGCAAGAGAGAGGATTGCGCTGGTATGGACATGTGGCAAAAAATGGATGAGGATAGCTGCGTGAAAAAGTGCCACACCCTAGCGGTTGAGGGAACCCGTGGAAGAGGCAGGCCTAGGAAGACCTGGGATGAGGTGGTGAAGCACGACCTCCGAACATTAGGCTTCACCGAGACAATGACTTGTGGCTATGACCTTTGGAAATATGCTGTGCGTGAGAAGACCCGGCAAGCCAAGGGAGACCAAAATCCAAGGCCTCTGCCAGGGATGTAGTCAGCCCACTTACACATAACATTCCTTCATTGGACACTAAAATCCGCTTGCGAAAACCTGTTGAGGCAAGTGATATCGAAATCGAACTAAATTTGTAGGAACACTAAACTTGGCTTGTGAAGACCTGTTGGGGCAAGCAAAAGCGAAATCGTGATGGCACCTGTACCAGTGGAGCACTAAGAGTACCGTCCGAGCGAGATTGTTGCCAGTGCCGATGGACTGGCTCCTGTGCAAGTGGTACGTAAAATACACCATTTTGAGCGTGGCTGTCGCCAGTACCACTTGACTGGCCTTTCGTGCTGGTGGCACATAAAACACCCACTACACTCTCGGAGTGGTTGGCGTTAGGAAGGGTATCCAGCTGTAGAAATTCTGCCAAATCAGATTGGAGCCTGGTGTCGCCTCCTGGTCCACCAATCCTCAGTCAAATCGTCCAACCCATGCTAGCATGGAAAACGGACGTTAAACGACAATGATGATGATGATGAAAATGATATTTCATCTTTCTTCAATTCTTCCCAACCTGTTTAACATATTTAATTTCTGTTTAATATTCTGTAACATTTTTTTATAACGGTACATAATAAGGACATGATCTTCAACATAGATTTTCATAAGACGTATAGGCGTACATTAGCGTCCGTACAAGACATACTCTAACATGATGTACATTTTAACTTGATAGATAATACTTATTGATATCCTTTACAAGTTAAGAGATGGCTTTATCAATATCAACTTCAAGACAATTAAAATATACACTCATAAATGAGTGTGAAATAAGCAGCCTTAAAATAACAATTATTTCAACTACTATAACTGTCGTGGAAAAACTGGTGACTACCAATAAAAACCATTATACCATATACGTCATACCAGTCCTTTACTGTTCAATAAAACTAGTTCTATATAGCATTGTCTGTACCCTCTTCTTCCATGAATTCAATCATAGAAACATAATAATAGTAATAATCAATAAACCCAGTCCCATATTATCCACTGCTTATCAACAATTCTAGTGCTGTAAACCATGCTGTCAGCCCATGTTTGTTCAGTAAATCACACATAACACATTTTCTGTCTACTGTTGTTTAATAATCCCAGTCTTTCAATAGACTAGTGCTATGTACAAACACACTCTATGTTAAGTGTTCAATACACTCCATCTTATGTTTATTATTTGTCCACTGTTGTTAAGTAAGCTCAGCTGTACTGAACAACAGTGGACATGCATTATGGTAGAGAGGACTGGGTTTACTGGATAACGGTGGAGAAACTGTGTGATACATAAGTACATAGAATTAGATTTACCAAATCTTAGGAGGGACTGAGTGTTTTTAACAATGATTGGTACATGAGGATAGTTTTACTGAACAACAGTGAACAGACAGTGTGGTATGAGGGATTAAGTTGACCTAGTCTGATGCATCACAGTTTCTGTTCATTGTTGTTCACCATTGTTCCAGAAACCCAATCTAGTGCACTAAAATGTCTATCTACAACTGTTTACCAAGCTATTTCTTATGTACCACGCAGTATGCCTACTTTTGTTAAACTAATACATTCAGTGTACTACACTCTCTATCCACTGCTGTTCAACAAATCCAGTCTTATGTACCACACTGTTTGTCTACTGGTGTTTAGCAAATTAAGTCTCATGCACCATATTGTCTGTCCACTGTTGTTAATAAACCCAGTCTTATATACCACATTGTGTCTCCACTGCTGTTCGACAGACACAATCCTATGTAATAATGTCTGTCCACTGTCATTCAATAAACCCAACCCTATACACAGTTGTTGAATAGACCCAGGACCTATGTACTGCTCTGTCTGTCTAC
>NC_068993.1:29333964-29341009 GCF_001194135.2 Octopus bimaculoides
TACTAAAAGGCAGTGCTCCAGCATGGCCGCAGTCAAATGACTAAAACAAGTAAAAGAGTATATATATATATATAGTAAAAAACGATTCTGTTGGAGATTTTCCCCATGTGAAGAGTTGTGAAAAAATATAATAAATGAAGGAAAATGCATACAATTTATATATTTTAAAGGATATATAGTAATACCTCTATATAGAAGTTAATTTTTCCTGGAGACTGCTCATAAAGCAGAGCAATAATTTCCTATAGTAGCAATGTTATATATCGTAATTCATTCCCTGAAAAATATTTTACCTATAAAATTTATAATACTCATAAATAAATGGCAATAAAACAACAGCAGAGTGTAAAGAATATGTAAAATAAAGAGAATGTCAAGATCATTTATAATAAAAAATATTATTATAATCATTTTCTGCATCACTTTCACTCGCACTTGTCCCCTGCACACCATCACTTGTAGACTCGATTGCTGATTCACAGGCACTTGTAGATTTCTTTTTAAAAATAAGTCTAGAGTTGTTTGCTTAGAAGAAGCTTTTTTTCACTCTATAAATTTCTCAGTAACATGCAGAAGCATTTGTTATGGTTGTAGAAGCTTTTGCACTTCATTCAAAATTTAGATCTTGTTCTTGAAAAATTTATTACAAAATCACTGAGTAGTATAAATCCAAATATTCAGTTTACAATCAAGTACAGCAAAGAACATGAGTTATAGTCATGAGATAAAGTATGTACAGTGTTGGTTATGTGTTAGATTCATATTCAGGTTTGGTTTGTATTTTTCAATAAATTTTTTTTTTTTATTTAATCATTCTTGTATAGAAATTGTTTCCTTGCACTTGTAGATGGGGAAAACCATTAAGTTTGGTTGGAGATTCCCTGCACATTTCGCTATGTGTTCATTCAATGGTATCTGTCTATACCTTGGGAAATGGATCTGTTCCTTATGCAGTGAAGTTCTCCATCTAAGTGAAATCCTTCTTTGGCTATATAGTTGTGTCCACAACCTGAACAAGTTATCACATAAATTAAATTTTTGAATGCACAAGTGAAATTGGTCTTCATTGTGAATCTCTGTCCTTGTTTGAACTGGAATTCCAAACCTTCCAGTAGGTTGGGGTATGTACCACAATTTGGGTGCCCACATTTTTTAACAATTGGTTTCATTGTTGATGGGTATAGCTTCACATTTGTCAGTCTTTTTAATGATTTGGGCTGTTTTTTACATTTGGCGAATTTGTGTGTTTGTAGAATGTGGTTCATTTTTGGGTCTCTATTGAGCATTGTCTTTCCATTATTTGTTTTTGGTAGGTGGTTTAGCATACTTAGATCACCTCTAATGAAATTTTTTTATATATTTCAAAAGGGATTTCAGTAGGATGCCTAGAAAGTTGCTTAGGCAGTGGGTTTTACATGCTAGGCCAACTATAATGGGGCTTATCTTCAAATCTTCCAGTGCCTGGATATTGATGTATATACCTGGTGATTGTTTGCAGGCTTCATTAATTATCTGGCTCTTGTGTATCTTAGATAGGTCATAGAAAAGACTAGGTTTACATTTAAAGCTCATGGTATAGTCCATTTCTTTTTCTGTCAGAACTTTTCCATGTAGATGAATTAGGGATGCAAAATTTTTCTTTCTTTCTTTTTTTTTTTTTTTTTTTTTTTTTTTTTTTTTTTTTTTTGTGTATAATTTTTAAACTTTTCAGTGTCCAGAAGAACTACAGCACTTCTGCTGTGTCTGGCAGAACAACAGCACTTCCTTTGTCAGCTTCTTTGGTTAATTGTTAGTTCTTTATCATTTTGCAGATCAATTAAATTTTTCCATTTGATATTGTTAAAGTTGATTCTTCGCTTGTATAAAGTATTCGGGAAATTCAGGATTTGGTCACAAAAGTCATCTAGTGTTTAATTCCTACCTTTAAGTAGAAGATAATTGCTTTTCTTTTTGAGCAGTGATTCATCCTCGTTGTTGTAATCAATTAATGCTTCTGTAAGTCATAGTTTTCAGCAAAATTCTGTAATATTGTTTTTAATTTCATTCTGATTAGATCTGTTTGGGGCTGGGATAAATTTTAATTCTTTTGCAAGTATATTGATTTTTGTTGCTGAGAAAGTTTTCTTTGATAAACTTATCATCATCATCATCATCATCATCATTTACCATCCATTCTCCATGCTAGTAAGGGTTGGATGGTTCGACAGGAGCTAGATAGCTACCCAGGATCTACTTTGTCTGTTTTGGCATATTTTTCTTTGGTTGAATGCCTTTTCTAAATCCATCTACTTTACAGAGTGCACTGGGTGCTTTTAATGTGGCACCAGCATGGGTGCTTTTATGTTGCACTAGCATGGGCAAATTTTACATGGCATCAGTACAGGTGCTTTTATGTGGCACCAATATAGGTGCTTTTACGTGACATCAGCACCCATGAGCCCACAAAAGCTAGGGTCTCTCAGCTGAGGGAAGGACATAGAGGACATGCCTGTATATGTGAATGGCTATGATTTTACTAAGTTGGGTGTGTTTTCTCAAGCACAGCAAACCACCAGAAGTCACAGTCCCTTGTGTCCCTTAAAGGTCCTTTCTCACTACTTTGTCCTACATCTTCCTGGGTATACTGCTTCCATATGTTCCCTCCACAGTTAGGGATCAGCACTTATTGGTGCAGCTGTCCTCATTCATATGCATCACATGACCATACCAACAGTTTTTTCTATTGGACACTACACTTGAAGCCTCATATACCCAATTTTTCTCTCAAATCACTTACACTCTTTCATCCATGCACATTGACATTGCTCATCCAGTGGAGAATGCTGGCTTCATTTCTTTCACACTTTCATATGTTCTCAGTAGCCACAGCTCGTTTCACTGTCTTGTAACATAGCTTTTCATATACAGGCATCATACAATCTGCATTTCACTCTGAGAGAGAGGCCCTTTGTTGCTAACAAAGGGAGTAGCTCTCTGAACTTTTCCCAGCCCATTCTTATTCTATCAACAATGCTTTCAGAACAACTTCCTCCACTGGTGACTTGGTTGCCCAAATAACAGAAACTCTCTACTACTTCTAAGAATCTCGCCAGACATTTGAGGGAGTCTTTTTTCTGTACATTCCTAGTATTTGGGGTACCTGCACATCTGTCACAGACAAAGACTACTTTCCCTGTTAATCTTGCTGTAATACTGCTGCACATCTTATGTGTCCATACCTGGAACTGGGTACGCCTTATGGAGTTTCTACCAACACCTTTTCTATATATTGAGCAGGGTCATCACCCTGAAGGGACTTGTGATTTGTCTGTTTTCCTACTTCCTAGGACTTTGGTCTTTGCTAAATTAACACTAAGGCTCTTTGATTCCAGACCTTCCTTCTACACCTGAAATTTTTTCTCTAGTACTGATAGTGATTCAGCAATAAGAAAAAGGTCAGCAAAAGAGAGAAGCTCCCAAGGGCAGCCAGTCTTAAATTCCTCTGTTATGGCCTGAAGAAATATGATAAACAAAAGGGGCTGAGAACCAAACCTTGGTGAACTCTTACCTGTGCACTAAATTCTTTGCTATATTCATTGACAACATTCATCTTACTGACAGCATCTCTGTACATGGCTTGTATGGCTCTCCCCAACTACTCATCGATCTTTAGCTTCCACATTGCTCACCAGATAAGGGAGCAGAAGACCCTGTCAAAGGCTTTCTCCCTGTCAACAAAAGCCAAGTACAGAGGTTTATTTTTGATTAAATACTTCTCTTATAGTTGCCTCACTAGAAAGATAGCTTCAGTAGTGCCCTCTTCCTGGCACAAAACCAAACTGCATCTTATCTAGGCAACTCTTTCTGCAACTTTCATCACCTGGTCCAGCAATTTGGTGTAACATTTTTTGTCTCAGGCATCACCTTTAGCTCTGTAACAGTTGACCATAATGCTGCTACACCAGTCATTATAGGATCCTGTGAATAGTCAGGGATTTAGAGACTTCCTAACTGAAGTATTTAACGAGAAGGAGATACAGACATGTAACATAGAGGACAACTGGAAGTTCCTGTGGGACACTTTGCTGAGTGCCACCTCATGGACAACCTGATTAACTATACAGATGACTAAGCCATAACCCACTCTGCTAGATATTCTTAGCATCTCAGCAGTGATGTGCTTATCTACTAAACTGCTGTCAACATAGATAGCCAGTCCCTTGATTGGGACCACGTTAGGCAAGCTCTCTTTCTTCCATGCATTCTTTACATTTAGCAACCTTTCATAGTGATACTTCAAAGCCTTCTCCTTTGCAGAATCATTAACTGCACGTAAGCCATCATCCATGCAAATGCACTTCTCTCCTACAACATCATGGTTTTCTCTGACACACTATCTCACAATCCAAAACACCTCAAGCTTCTGTCCTCATGCCACAGAATATTGGCAAACTTCTTCCTTTTTGTTTCTCTCCTGCCTAAATATATCTGTTTTCTAGCTTCTGCTACCAACATTCTTCCAGGCCTGTTTCTTTGCTCTAATGACTCTGTCTACTATACTGTTCCACTACCATCCTACCCTAGGCCTAGTTGGGACTTTGCACCAACTGCAAGTTTTGTCTGTGGCACTTGGCAAGGTGTCACACAAGAACTTCCAGCTGTCCTCTATGGCATATATTGCAGTAATGTGGATGAGGGACTATTGAAGAAGAAGGGGAGATGGGAGGGCTGAAGGAGAGGAAGAAGAAAGAAAGAAGCTATGGTCTCACTTGTCCTGCCAGGTCTTCTCAAGCACAGCATGTCTCCAAAGGTCTCAGTCACTATTCATTGCCTCAGTAAGGCCCAATGTTCGAAGGTCATGCTTCACCACCTCATCCCAGATCTTCCTGGGTCTACCTCTTCCACAGGTTCCCTCAACTGCTAGGATGTGACACTTTTTCATACAGCTGTCCTCATGGACAGCTGTGTGAAAAACATATGACCATACCAGCATATGATGCTTCTTAAATCCAACTTTTCTCTCAGGGCGCTTACACTCTTTTGTGTATGCACACTGACATTACACACCCATGTTTCACTGCCATGTAGCATAGCCGTTCGTACATATGCATCATACAGTCTGCCTTTTACTCTGAGTGAGAGGCCCTTGTCACCAGCAGAGGTAAGAGCTCTCTGAACTTTGCCCAGGTTATTCTTATTCTAGCAGCTACACTTTCAGCGCACCCTCCCCCACTACTAACTTGGTCACCCAGATTGCGGAAGCTATCAACTACCTCTAGTCTTTCTCCCTGGAATGTGGCAGAAGTTGTTTTCTGCACATTTACAGTGTTTATAGCTCCTGAACATCTGCTACATACAAAAACTAACTTCTTAGTTAACCTTCCTTTGATATTGCTGCACCTCTTATGTGTCCATTGCTTGCACTGGGTGCATCTTATAGAGTTCCTACCCACACCTATTCTACAGATCGAGCAGGGCCATCTACCTGAAGGGATTTGTGGTTTGTCTGCCTTCCTACTTATTAAGACTTCGATTTTTGCTAGGTTGACTCTAAGGCCCTTCGATTCTAGTCCTTGCTTCCACACCTGAAACTTTTCCTCCAGTTCTGATAGTGACTCAGCAATTAGAGCAAGGTCATCAGCATAGTGGAGCTCCCAGGTATATATATATATAATTAAAGGTACTAACAAGCAGTACTAACATGCTAAATATAGCAGTCAAAATGACGAATCCACAAATTTTCACTAAAACACAAAGGTGAAAGTGGGCAAATGAATAAAAATCCTAAAACCCGCACCAATGATGAAAATATTCGAAAATTGAAAAAGCCAGACATACTTGTATCACAGTGATTTCGTACCCTTAGTTCATCTTCAGCAAGTCTTACTGACCCCAGGGTTATAGACATTATTTATCTCACTAATGTGTACAATGACCATTTTTAATGCCGCAGCAAACTTAAAAAGGTGATCGAAGTGAATAAAAATTATTTACATATATATGAGGATATTATTGTTTATAATAATATCAGTGGCTTAGCATGTGTAGAAAACCCATAACGATAAAAAAATTAATGGAGATTTAGGGCTTTTATTTATTTGCCCGCTTCTACCTTTGTGTTTAAGTGAAGATTTATGATTTGGTCATTTTGATTGCTATATTTATCATACCAGTACTGCTTGTTAGTACCCTTAATTATTTATTAATTGATAATTTTTTACCATTATGGGTGTTTTACTCATGCTAAGCCACTGATATTATTATAATCAATAATATCCTCATATACATTTAAATAATTTTTATTCACTTCCATCACCTTTTTTTAAATTTGCTGTGGCATTCAGAACGGTCATATAGGTGAGATGAATAATCTCTATAACCCTGGGGTCAGTAAAACTCACTGAAGATGAACTAAGGGTTTTTCTCAAAGTTCGAAATCAAAGCGATACGAGTATGTCTGGCTTTTTCAATTTTTGATTTTTTTCATCATTGGTACGGGGTTTTAAAATCTTTATTCATTTGCCTGCTTTCACCCTTGTGTTTAAGTGAAAATTTGTGGTTTGGTCATTTTGACTGCTATGTTAGCACCCTTATTTATCAATTGAGAATTTTTTTACCGTTATAGGTTATTTACACATGCTAAGCCACTGATATTATTATAAAAAATAATTTTTTCTTATATATCTTTATACTCTTTAACAACTCTGTTGGTCATGAATGACCATGGGTGCACCTAAGAGGTTCTCTTCCAGGGTACATGTCTGGGCAGAAAGTCGCCTCACCGGCGAATGCACAATCTAGGGTTGTTTTCATGGAAGACCAGCAGTCACCCATGCATACCAGCCTCCCTTCTCCGTGCCACTGATGTTATCCAAGGGAAAGGCAAAGGTTGATACAACTTGGCACCAGTGATGTCATAACTCATTTGAAATGTGAAATGAAGTGTCTTGCTCAAGAACACAACATGCAGCCTGGTCCAGGAATTGAACTCACAACCACACGATCGTAAGCTCGATGCTCTAACCATTGAGCCATGCACCTTCACATCTTCATATATATATATATA
>NC_068993.1:29341326-29342941 GCF_001194135.2 Octopus bimaculoides
AAGAAAAAAAAAAATTAGGGATAGCAATCAAAAAGGATTAAAATTGTTTGGGGTATACACAAAAAAAAATTGAAATAATACTGTCATATATTAACACATTTATTTACAAGTAAATAACTCTCTGTTTTAAATTTTTTGTGTTTTACTTTCCCCAGTTTATAGTATCATGCTCAAGGTGGCTTCGTCATTCACACATGCCATCCTTGCTACATTCACCCATCTTTTTTTGAAATATTCGCTAGACAAAACTTTCACCTTCTCTACTTTCACCTTCCTTTTCAAGTGATACTTGAAAAAGTTGATGAGAGATTGACCAGAGAGGAAAGTGTTTGTCTCTAACCCTTTCAGATGCGTCCACTAGATACATTCTTTCGCCATAGCCACAAGTATGATGAAAACAGCTCTTCCTTCCCGTTTGAAGGAAGGAGGCATGACAATATTGACGATAGACTCAGCTGATAAACCAACTTGTCCAACACATGACAGCAGTCGTTCGACATAAGCCCACAAGTCGGAAATGGTTGGACACTGCACGAGTGCATGCAGAATGGTTTCATCGCTCTGACCACATCTCGGGTAGGTCGGCCCATGTTTCTCAAGCCATGTCTGTAGAGCTTTTCCTGAACGGGTAGCGCTTCTTGGTAGCACTGCCAAGCCAGGGATTCCTGGAAGTTATCCATAGGTCCTGGCCCGAAAGTCGTCTTGAACAGGCGGGTCAGGTATTCTCCATCGACACCCAGGTTCACCCTATGATCATCATCATACCCCCCACTCCACTGATCCACTATAGAATGCTTTGTTTGTGATGCAGTTGCTCAAGGTCGACTCAGAACAGCAGAGTTACTCAAGAGAAATGCGACATTTGTGGTGCCATTCGCCCTTCCTCAGCCTCTTCTAGATTCACGACTGCAGCTCTGTCATGGTGACGAGCTGCAGGAAAGCGTGTCGCACAAACGGCGACCTCACCTGTTCACTGTTGTCTACGTAGAGCTAGAGATGTCGCAGTCCCAGTGCATGTCTGCACATCATCAACCACGGTATGCTTAGCCCTCCTTTCAGCAGGTGTTGGCAACAAACGGACCACCTGACCATCAGAACACTTCCTTTCCAGAAGCGGAAGCATTCCAGTTTGGCACAACGGTCAGGCGGTAGTTGATGACGGATGCAATTTACGCGTTCGCCATCTCCGCCATTTCAGGGACAGCTTCTTCTTGGCCAATTGCTGAGAGAGAGTGGCCACCCTACTCATTATCTCATCCCAGTTCTTCTCCGTTTGGAGAACCAGATCCCAAGCAACTTGACCGGCCCGTCCGTCCAGCATCCCATTACTGAGGCGCTGCCACACAGCATGGGCTTGCTTTTCCAGGTGCCAAGCCGCAAGCCCACTGACTTTTCCCAGTTGATTTTCACTCCCGTCACCGCTTCATAATCTTTCAGTGTCTCGCCAACCAGCTCGATGTGCTGGTAGCTAGACACTATGACGGTGACGTTGCAGTACACTGCTGCCAAGACATCTCCAAACAACTCTGTCATACAATTGTAAAGCTCTTAGTGCAGACCATCCAAACCCAGCGATTTGTCCCTAACTTCTGCCGCCGCAATAGCACCTTCGCAG
>NC_068993.1:29343265-29351664 GCF_001194135.2 Octopus bimaculoides
CTGCAACTCCACTACCTGGGCCTCTCGCATGACTCCAACACCTTCGTTCCTTAAGAGCATGCATCCGAGCCCTGACAACACACCCTTCATGTTTGGCGTTGAAGTGTTAGTCGAGGGCCAACCTCTCCACCAAAATGTCGGATGCGATGCCGCTTCTTATCACTGCTTCTAACTTCTTAACTAGCTCACCCTCTACTCTGTTTCTATCTATGGCTAGTGCTTTGCTATATCTAATTGCTTCCGCTTTTACTGCTCTTTTGAGGGCAAACCACCATTTGTTGTTGATGATGGCTACCTTCAAAGCCCTCTTTACTAGCGTGCTAATTCAGTCTCTGAAAACTTGTCTCGACGGGAAAGACACATTCAGTTTCCAGTAACTGGGGCCCTGCCTATGTGCCTTATCTAAGTCTAGCATACACGTCACAAGTTTGTGATCCATGTAGCTGACAATGTGGAATTGTGGACATCCTAAGCTAGATATGGTCTCGGCGACCCAATGTGGTTGCTCCATGTCCACGTTGGTGCATTTGGGTAGTTGAGTCAGTACCTGTCAGACAGCTGAAAGTGTCTGAGCAGGTCTCTGAGGCATTTGCATCCCCATCTATTCCTGTCTCTTCCCACGTAGTCTAGATGCGTGTCCAAGGTAGCATTCCAATCTCCCATTAAAAGTAAAGGATGAAACGTTCCTAGGAATACTTCTAGACATCGAAAGAAATCCGGCCAACTTGTTAAAGGCGGTACATAGACTGCTAGAATTCGAAAAGTGCACCCATCACTGCTGTCGACATCCAGGATAACCAGTCTACCCTCCGGGTCTACGAATATCGTCTTTACTTCGTGATCCAGACACTTGCGAAAAAGTACCACCGTGCCACTACCGCTCATACTCGGCAGACAGAGAGAAAAATAAATGTTATACTGTCCGCCAAACATGGACTTTAGGGCCCATGGCTCATGGAGTCTGGTCTCACTTATGGCTATGATTTTCAAATCATGTGACTTTATATCATTTAAGAGGTACCCTTGTTTCCAAGGGGCCCCAAGCCATGCGCATTCACACAACCAATCTTGACCATGATCCTATTGAGTTGTGTGCTTTAAAACAAACAAAAGGAACAGAGAGTTACTTACCATTCGAAAGTTTTGTCTCCTCCTTTGATTTTTCATCAAGGAGGCTATTGTACAGTTTTTTTGCTAAATATTTATGACATCCCCCTACTGCATTGAGGTAGAGGGATTTTAGTGTGTGGTGCAATGTTGGTGTGATGTTGTAAATTTTGATGTGTTCTGGTGGTGTTGTGTATGGGTGGTTGCTCATTTTAATGTCGTTTTGTGTAACGTTTGTTTTTGTGTTAATGTATTTCATCAACTCTGTGTTTTTAGTGTCTATGGCTGTTTGCTGTATGTATTTTTGTGGTGTTAATGGTGTTACTGTTATTTGTGGTAGGTTTCGAATTGTCTTCGGGAGATGTATATCTCCCTGCTTTGTTCATGTTTGCATTTGGTTTGGTTCTTTTTTTGCTTCTTTTCCTTCTTCCTTTTCTGGCTATTTGCCATTCCTCACTGCTTTCGTCTTCCAATGAAATTTCTGAGGAATCGGAAGGGGGTAGGGGCATGTTGTAAGCTTCTATGTGTGTTTGTGTAAGTGGTTGTGTTGTTGTTTTCATTGATGTTGGTTGTTGACTGTTTGTGTGTGGTGTGTGTGATGTGGGGGAAGGGGAATCAGTTTTTGTATTGTCTTTTGGTTTTACTGTTTCTTTAGTTCTTGCTGTTGTTGTTGGTGTTTTTCCAGATGCTGTTGTATGTTCATTTGTTGGTGAGTTTGGTTGGTGTGTTTCTTTTGTTGTACTCCCTTTGCTTGTCCTCTGTGTTGATGGTGGTGTGGGTAGTAAGGGTTCTTTTTTCCTTTCACTTTTTTGTTGTTGTGATTGTTGTTTTTGTTCTTGTTTTTGTTTCTTTGGTGTGGGATGCTATTGATTGAGTTCTGATCTATTTGCATCAGCAACTGAATCATTTTTCCGGATCAATTTTGTTGCTCTAAGGCAGCAATCTCTAGGATGTTTATGTTCTTGTCCATGTTGTAACCAATTGCGGACAACAGCCATTGTGACTCTACTTCCAGAGGGACATTCTTGATCAAAATTTTGGTCACACATTGACCAAGGTAGGTCGGAATCAAAATTACTTTCTCCGTCTGTAGGGTGAGTGTTGACAGTTCTTTTGCTTTTTCTTCACTGTTGAAGCGAACCTGTATTGTGGCATATTTGTTCCACCAGTTTTTATAATTCTTATATGCCCATATCGGGCGCAAACATTTTTCTGTCAGTTCCTATGGTGCTTGCTCTGGTCTGCGAGTTTTTGCGTTAATAATTTTATATATGATTGTTCTCTTTTATGTGGTGTCTATGATGTTTTGTGAGATGTTGAGGTGTAGATTTGAACCTTCTTGACTTAAGAAGGCCTTTGTTTTATTTGTTCTGTTGTGAATTATAGTATGGTCTTTTTTGTTTTAAGGCTTCTGCAAAATTTCATTTGTCTTTGGTGGTAGTGTTGGTGGCAGAGGTGTTCGTTTTAGCAGTTGAAGGTGAAGTTGTAGTGGTAGTGTTGGTATTTTCTTTCGTAGAGGTTGATGGCTTTGCAACGATATCGCTGGTGTTGGTGGCAGTGCTGGCATTCATGCTAACATTTGCACCTGCTTGTGTGAGACTTCTCCCCTCCTTTTCTCCTTCATGAAGCTGTGGTGAAGGGAGTGTAGGGAAATCAATGTCAAACGAGTTGTCAAGGAGACTGGCATTCGTTACAAAACCATCTTCATGGCTTGAAGACGCCATCCTCAAAACAAAAATGGCTAAGAAAGCTGAAAACAAATTCACAAAATCGGGAAACACGCCATGTGGGGCAGGTTTCCTGTGCAAACAATTTGCACAATCGAAACTATTTTTACACAAAAAATATTATACAATACACAACTTTTGAAGGCAATAAAAAGCAAACGTACTATGAGTTGATGTGACTATCATCCATCTATAAGATAGATAGGTAGGTAGGTAGGTGTGGTAAGAAGCTTGCTTCCCAACTACATGGTTCCAGGTTCAATCCCACTGCATGGCACCTTGGGCAAGTGTCTTCTACTATAGCCTTGTGCCAACCAAACCCTTTTGAACGGATTTGGTTGATGGAAACTGAAAGAAGCCCATCGTATGTGTGTGTGTGTGTGTGTGTATGCTTGTGTCAGTGTTTATCCTCCCACTATCCCGTGACAACCAATGTTGATGTTTTTACGTCCCCCGTAACTTAGCAGCTTGGCAAAAGATACTAATAGAATAAGTAATAGGCTTACAAAGAATAAGTCCTAGGGTTGATTTGTTCAACTAAAGGCGGTACTCCAGCATGGCTGCAGTCAAATGACTGAAACAATTAAAAGAATAAAATAATATATACAATTTAGAAGAAAATAGATATTCTTGGCCTTTGTCTGGACCTCTGAAGCAAGTCATAAGAAAGGAGGAAATTACTGTCTAACTTTTACGACATATAACTAGTGCATTGTGTATGTGGGCAAGGTACAGCTAACTCTGCTTGAGTGAACAATATAACTTAGAGTTAAGGGCGTCAAGAATGTCCACTTTGAACACAATTTTTATGGTAGATTGGCCAAATTAGAAGCGCATTTCAACAAAATACATTCTTACATTATTTTATTATATTCTGAATTCAGATCTCACATACACCATCTTTGCCTAATATCTTTCCAAGATTAATAAAATAAGCACCATACAAAGATTGGGAAGTCAGTATAGTTAACTACCTGCAGTGTTCTAGTATGCCTGTTTTGTAATGACTAAAACTAAAATAGAAAATATGTTTGGGTTTTCTTACCTATATTAATATTTTAAAGTTTGAAAATACTTTCTTCTAATTTATTTTTCATATGTTTGTTTTTTACTTTTTTACAGGGGTCGGTCAGTCAAATGGTACAATTTAAGTTATGGTAAAATCAATGCTAATTTCATGGACCGATTAAGAACGAGTTTTCAGCAAGTTGCTTCTGGCCCAGAGACAAAACTCTGAATCTCATCTAATATATACACATTCACAAACACATAAACCTATACACAAGCAGCTTATCAGATTGTAAATGCAAGACAAAGGAGCAATGACAGTTTATAAATGATGTTACATATATATATCTATAATTATTTCTTAAACATTTTGGTGAAATATCAAATTTCAAAGGCAATACAATCTTGAGATAAATGATTTTTACCAATTTTTTTTAGATGTGTTGATTATTTAACACATAAAATTACTTCCTTTCTTCAAGGGTATCTGTTAAATGTTTAATAATAAAATATTCGACAAATTAAGAAATAAATGAGCTTAATTTTTTTTCCCCCAAACCCCAAATTTGTTTTTACAAAATGAATAAACGTCACCAGCACGGAAAATGAAAGACTTTTTTTTTTCCTTTCCTTTTGATTCATCTTGTCACATCAGGAATGTTCAAGGTGAAACATTTATCAAGGACTCAGTGGGAATATAAGAACTGTTTATGACAAAACATCAGTACTCAAGCCAGACACGAAGAGAATTTAAAACAAACTTCAGAAATTGGCAAAAACATCAAGTCAAGTAAAGCGTCTGGAGTACACAGAGCAAATATTAAGCAGAAAGGGTTAATTTGAAGAATATTCAGTGGAAAAAAAAAATTAGGCTGAACTAAAGGCATATTTGGTAATTATTTAAGGAAAACTTGATGTTCTACTGAAAAGACTAATTTCAGATATACTTTAGACACAATATAAGAGTTATTCAAAGTTAAAAATAGCTTCTATGAAAGAGAATCATAAAATAACAACAACCTCAAAATACACAAACCAGTAAATATTATACAAATATTACAAAACAATGCATTTCTGAGCAACTCACTTACAGGTGAAGAATTAATAGAAAAAATTTTCCACTTCTGCAAATGAAACTTTTCTACTACTTTATTTCATTGTTTTGCTTTTCAACATCTTGTTTAATAAGTTACCTAAAATTCATGCCAAAATGAGAAAGAGAACAATGATGTCATCATCATTGTTGTTGGCATCAGCATCATCATTGTCATTTGCATCATCATTGTTTTATCATTCATTTTTCCATGCTTGCATTAATCAGTTAGAATTTGTTGTTACAGATGTTCTACTGCTAGATGCCCTTATTGGTATCAAACTTAACCAAACAAGGTAATAAGCCCCTAGTCTATTGAACAATGAAACACCCAGGACATAGTTACAAGTTTCTTTTGTTCTGAAAGACGGTGTCAAAATATGTCAGGATTTGTATTTGATAGTGAGGTAGTTGTCTTGTTTACACAAGACCAAGCATGTAAAGACACAGTGAACTAAAAAAAATGCATACACACAGACAGACATACATATATTTTAGGTTCATTTCCATTGCATGGAACCCTGGGTAAGTGTCTTATACTATAGCCTCAACCAATTAAAGCCTTGTGAATGGATTAAGTAGGCAAAAACTATAAGAATCTGGTTGTGCATATGTATGTGTAAATACATACATACATACATATAGGTTAGTAGAATTAGAGGTTGGAATAACCGTCTAAGAGATAAAAAATATCCGTTTTGCAACCAGTATAATTACCTATGTTAACCCTGGGCATACATACGCAAGCATATTATGCTCATAGATTACAGGTAATGACAAAGGTAAACATGAGTTTATCAGGAACCAAATTTAAACTAAATAGAAAATGGAGAGTTATTGATCAACAACAATTGACTAACATCGATTATTACTTTTTAATACAAAGACTTTATCCCATCTAACAGCCATTTCTGCTTCCAATGTTCCACAGTGTTTTCATTGAAAATTCTGAGAATAATATTCATCATATTTTGCAACACAGCTGATCTGGAACATTGAGCTTCATCAGAATGAAGAAAAATACATAAAAGAAAAGAAGAGAAGAGCCTCGAGAAGCCCTTCTTCTTTTCTTTTCATTTATGAATTTTTCTTCACTCTGATGAAGCTCCATGTTACAGATCAGATGTGTTACAAGATATGACAAATATTATTTTCAGAATTTTCAATGGCAACACCATGGAACATTGGCAGCAGAAATGGCTGAAATGGGATAAAGTCTTTGTATTAAAAAGTAATAATCAATGTTAGTCAATTGTTGTTGATCAATATTTCTTCATTTTCTGTTTACTTTATATATTAGGTTGTCCCACATGAAATGTCATATTTTAAATGGGTTTCTTATGAGCCGTCTATAAATGGATTTTTAATGAGTTTCTTTGTACATGCTTGTGTTTACTCTTAACTCTTTTTCTTTGTAGCCAATACTATTATTCAAAATTGCTATCCACAGCTCTTATGACAATGTTGACAACTGAACAATACTGAGTGATTTTCTTGTACGAATGCAAGTTGAGTCACTCTGCCACAGAAGCTCTATGAAACATCAAGCGGGCTTTTGGTAACGACATTAGAACTGTTCAGAGATAGTTTCAAAGATTTTGTTCAGGAAGTGAAAGCTTTAAAAATTAACTAAGAGGGAGAGCAAAATCAGTTATTTGGCATAAGGAATTAAATGCTTTGGTTAGATAAAATCCAAGAACAATGGTCCGAAAATATTGGATCAGAGCTCCAGACATCTCCCACAACTGCTTCTTGACACTTGAAGAAAACTGGAAAGGTCAAAAAGATGGATAGGTTTATTCCCCATCAACTTAATGAGATTCAAAGAAATAGACACCTTACAGTGTATTCCATGTTGATTTCTCAGTTGGAAAGAAAACCATTTTTGTATCAACTCATTATATGTGATGAGAAATGGTTACTCTTTGATAACAGCAGGAGGACAGGACAGTGGTTAGATGCAGGAGAGTCACCAAAACACTACACAAAACCACCATTGCACCCTAAAAAGTTGGACACTGTATGATGGTCAACAAATTCATTTTTGCAACAAGGAAAAACTGTAACAGCAACATCCTATTGTCAGGAAATTAATTGTATGCATGAAAAATTAAAAAAAGAAGCAACCCAGATTAGTGAATAGAGATGACCCAATTTTCCTTCATGATAATGCATGGCCTCACTCTTCTCAAGCTTACAGTCCACAAGTTGCAAAGCTTGAATTATGAAATTTTGGCACATCCTCCTTATTCTCCTGATATCTCTCCTACTGATTATCATATATTTAAATACTTCGAGCTTGCTATATGCAATAAAGCATTCTTAAATAAAGAAGAGGTAATTGAAGCATTCAAACAGTTTATCAGTGTAAAAGATGACAAATTCTTTGAAGATGGAATATATGCCTTAGAAGAACATTGGCTGAGGGTCATACATGAACAAGGATTGTATTTTGATTAAATAAATAAATATTCTAAAACTTAAAAAACAATTTTAATGTTTCCTTTTTCTAATGTGACATTTCATGTGAGACAACCTAAGATATATATATATATATATATATATATATAGGTGAGAAAGTTGGTATGTGAAAGCACATGATTGGATGTATAAAAGATAAAAAAGAGTGAGAAAACTACAGAAGGCTTGTGTTATATGGTTAAAATATATATTTAAATCGTTATGTTAGAAAAATGTTATAAAATTTTGAATATAGAAACATTAAAGTTGTTGTATATTGTCAACTTAATGTGACAATCCCAATAAGGGAATATACTACTGCTGTTTAACCCTAGGAAGCTGGACCACTTCCTGTCGGCCTTGACACAATTACTGTGTCCTTATGTTTGCGAGGGGGAGACAAACTCCTCCACCCAGCCTAGCCAGCATTCAGGGACATGTTTCTGAGTCTTTGCTCGTCATCAGCCTGAAGTAGCATGACCAGCTGGTTGAAATAACCGGTTTCGTATTTTCTTTTCAAATTTCTCTATCTGTATCGTAACATGTCTTCGCTATGGTGTAAAATATGGAGTTCTAGATAGGGGAAGGTAATCAGGGATTTTTTCTGGTATAAGGGAAATAATAAAAAATGTTGGGGATAAAAGGGTTTGATTAATTAACATCATTTGGTTTAGGAGGAATAGAATGTTACAAGTGGTTAGGTTTTGCTTTATATTTTTTTCAATGAGGTGAGTTTCCTTATTTAAAAATGTTAGAAATGGTTAAGTTTTGGCTTATATTCTTCAATGAAGAAGGTTTCCTCATTTTTCAATATGTTCACTAAAGGGTATCATTCTGTATTCTGGGAATGCAATCTGCTGTCGATGCAGAGTGCATCTGCATCTGAGCGATAATCTATGTAGTTTTGGTGGCAGCCCGAGCATCTTATGACATAAATCAGGTTTTCTGAGGCACAAGCAAAGTCAGATTTGATTTTGAATTTTTGTCTCTCTTTGAAAAGGAAT
>NC_068993.1:29351948-29355035 GCF_001194135.2 Octopus bimaculoides
GATCTTTTTTAGTGATTTTGGTTGTTTGTAGCTTTTAATGATTTTATGTGTGTGTAAAATTTCCTTTAATTTGGGGTCCTTATGTAGCATGGTAAATTTTGGGTGATGATGGTGAAGGCTTCTTTGTTTCTGGGGTTGTATGTGGATATGTAAGGCAGTATTTTCGGGGAAGGTGTGTTGAACTTTTCTTATGTTTTCTATGTCGATTTGTAATGCACGTCTGATTCCATCCTCTATGAGTTGAACTGGGTAGTGTCTGTCAATTAGGGTATTTTTGAGTTCTTGCAGTCTAAAGTCCACAGGATTATCGCTCAGATGCAGATGCACTCTGCATCGACAGCAGATTGCATTCCTGGAATACAGAATGATACCCTTTAGTGAATATATTGAGAAATGCGCAAAACAAATGCTACCACAATTTATAATCTTTCCATTCTATCAATATGCCATTGGAACACCAACACAAATTAGACATTAAATGAGGAAACCTTCTTCATTGAAGATATATTAAATAATGAGGGTGAAAATTAATATTATTAAATAATATCAATTTAAACCAGTGGCCTAGCATACTTAAAATGTCCAAAGACTATAAATTATATTACATATATAGATAAGAGGAATAGCCACCAAGGTGGATTCCTGATATGCTAAAAGAAGACACAAAATCACCTTACCACAAAGAATATGTTCTTGAGAACATATTCTTCTTATTTATACATACACATGTACGTGAACCTTGTCCTGACATTGCATCCAATATTCTGCAAGTACATGTCTGGCCATGGAAAAATATCATCTTTCACAGGAACAGGTGAGTTCTGGATGTGGAAAAATCTGTCTCATTAAACTCCTTTCAACCCACAAAAATCAATGAAATGAGTGTTAAAATGATGATAATGATGAGAAATGATATACACTGCATAGTGCCAAAGATCCCAGCAATGCCATTGCGCTTCAGGACCAGTTACTGCAACAGCTTGGGATTCAGGGGCCCACAGCTTTTTAATATTCTCCCAAAGAGCCTGAGGAATCTGCACAAAGTAGATGTAGGAGTTTTTAAATCAAAGCTGGACCTCTTCCTATCAAGAGTCCCAGATGAACCTACCTCGCGGCAGGAGGTGCAAATGAGGGTTGCTAAATCAAACTCCATTCTTCAACAAGTGCCACATATTGTAAGAGGCTCCCTGTAATAACAGTGTAGCAACACGGTGGTGCATCAGCATGGTCGCAGCTCTAAGCTGAAACTTAAAAAAAAAATTAAAAAAACGTACTAATCTATGATAGAAAATTCATCAAAAAAGTACTCCATGTGGTGAGAGATAAATATTGTTATTTGAAGGTCACAATACATTTGTTAAAGCACTACTAATAGTTTCATATGTTGAAAGAACTCAAACATATTCTTCAGGCGCAAACCACATAGCATTACAACTTAAAAAATTGAATAAAGAGAAGAAACTTGATGAAGCTGAGAAAAAGCAGACAGTAAGCAACAGAAAATGAAACTAAAGTGTCAAAAGGTAAAAAACGCTATCCTGCTTAGGCCTTAAATGATAAGGCAGGAAAGATATCAAGTCAGTCAGGAATAGGTGAAATTTTCCAATTGTTCAGAATATATTTATACATATGCATGCAACCACTGAAAATTTCTGACCTGGAGTTCGATGCAATCTTTCAGCCAAGCAAAATCTTTTCACTTTCATACTTAACCTTTTATCTCTCAGCATACCTTTCACAACTCCAAGTGTCTTACTCTCCTCCTTCACTCTGTATCCCACCTCCTCAGCTAATCCACCATCACATGTGATCCTAGATACTTAAAATACCTCGTCTAACATCTCACCATTTCTCACTATCTCTCGAACATCTCATCACCTTCCATCTCTTGAACATCTCATTACCTTACTCTTAGCTACATTCACTTTGTTTCCTCCTCTCACACACTCTTCCAAACTCTACACCAGTCTCTTCAGTTGCTCTTCCGAATCTGCCACCAGTGCTGTATCATCAGCAAACAACAACTGATTCATTTGCCATTTCTCTCCATTTTCTCCTACCATTTGGGCTCCTCTACCAAGGGTTCTAGCATTTACCTCTCTCACTACACCATCTATATATAAATTAAACAGCCACAAAGACATCACACAACCCTATCTTAACCTCACCTTCACATCAAACAACTCACTTCACCACCCACCCTAATGCACACCCTACTTTCTCTATAAAAATCTCTGAACAGCTCTCAACTGTCTACCATCTACTCCATACAACTGCAACACCTACCATATTGCATTCCTATCCATTCGGTCATATGCCTTATGCACCTCCCCTGCCTTTTGCTAAAAACTTCTCACACATCTGTCTTACTATAATTATTTGATTTGTACACCCCCGCTTCCAATTCTAAAACCACACTGCTCCTTCCCTAGCACACCCTCTGTGTGCTAACAACCAGAATTTTCACCCTAACAACCAGAATTTTCCCATACAGTTTACCACCCACACACAACAGATTTACACCCCTAAAATTTCCACACTCACATTTATCCATTTTCCCCTTGTACAGTAGCACTATACAGGTACTGCACCAGTTCTTTAGCACTCTTCCAGCCATATAACAAACATTCATAAACCTCACTATTCAATCACTGTCGCTCTTCCTTTCTTTAGGCATTCCACCATGTATACCTGGTGCCTTCCAGTTTGTGATCTTCCAACAGGTATTCTCCTCTCTCCTACAGCCACTATACTTGCTTCCTTAACATCCCCAACATTTAACAGCTCACTAAAATACTCTGCCCTTCACCTTTATACATCCTCATTTCCTTTCAACAAATTTCCATTTACATCCTTCACCCTTTCTTCCCTTCTTCCAACTACCTTATTTACCCTCTGTACCTCTTTCCAAAACAGCTTTTTATTTCTTACAAAATTTTCACTCGTCCTTTCACTCACCCCACCCATTTCGCCACCCTTATCACTCTCTTTACTCCCTTCCTCACTTCTCTGTAGAGATTATAAGCTTCTCCATCCCACTCTTCAAAAGCCCTTTTCTTCTCTGCCACCGCATCCCTTACCTGCTCA
>NC_068993.1:29355081-29360455 GCF_001194135.2 Octopus bimaculoides
CCACCAATTCCAACCACTCGTGTACCACATACCTCAGAGGCACATCTCAATACTACCTCTCTAAAAGCCTCCCACTCCTCCTGCACATCTACCTCCCATTTCTTAACTTATTCATACTCACCTCTCAGTTTCTCTACATACGCCTGCTCTTTCTCTCTCCTATTGAGTTCACTCACCTTCACAACCTCTCTCTTCCCTGTCACTCGTCTAGCATTCCATTTTGAGCATACCTTCAACTTACCCTGTACTAAGAAGTGATCTGACACTCCTCCACCTTCACCTCTCATTACATGCACATCCACCAACCTTCCTACAACTCTCTTAACAATTAATATATAGTCTATCAAGGCCCTATCTGCTACTGTTCCTCCCTCCACCACGTGACCTTATTCTTCTCCCACTTTTTGAAAAGACTATTCCCCACCACCAACTCCTCCATTGCCAACAACCTCCTTCCAATCACATTTCGACCAGGAACTCCATATTTTCCTCCTACATTTTCTACTTCCTAATTTCCCACTCATGCATTAAAATCATCCAAAACCACCACATTATCACTTTTCCCCATCCTATCCACACGCAATGAACTCCTACTTTTTCCTCACTCCTTTCACTCCCTGGACCATATGTACTAAAAAACACCAGCATCTCTCCTCCCCACCTCATCTTAACCCACATTAATCTTGAAGACACTTCCATCCACTCAATGCTCATTCACCAGCAATGCCACTCCCTCACAAGCCCTCCACCCTCCCATTCCCGACACTCGTCCAGCCACATCCCGAAACTGATACTCTCCCTTTCCTTTCATCTTAGTCTCGCCCAGTGCCAGCACATTCATCCTTCTCATCATCATCACACTCCCTATCTCTCCTCTTTACCTCACTTGTACTACACCCATGCACATTTCATGACCCAAGTACTAGGGTGAGATTTGGTGTTAACCTTCTCCCACCCCCTTGTCTTTTTCTTACTGCCCTTTTAGGAATGTGGATTTCTTTTATTCTTTTACTTGTTTATAGTCATGCCCAGTCCTGGGCATGACTATAAACTACATCCAGTAGTAGGGCCCTGGTTTCAGGGTTTGAGGAGTGTAGAACCACCTCTTAGCCACTATTGTTCTCAGGTCTACTCTGGCTCGGAGTGGTAGTACTTGTAAGGGTCCCAGCTATGGGTTAACTAGCAATTTCCCAGTACCCTTTTTAGTCACCTCTTACGCCATGCAGGGAATACGGTGACTGCATTCTACCAATCCCCCTCTCCCCAGTCGCAGGTTCTATACTCCTCAAACCCTGAAACCAGGGCCCCATGGTCCCACTACCAGATGTAGTTTATAGTCATACCCAGGACATACCCTGGAATAAAAGAATAAAAGAAAAAGAATGTTTAAAGAACAATTTTTTTTCACAACATCGAACAGTGAAAGAGGGAACTGTTACATAAGACTGAGTTATCACACTACCTTGTAAATATACAATTTATAAATTAAAAACAAACACTTTGAAAAACATTTAAAAACACTTTTATTATTTTTTATCATTTATTTTCAATATGTATCTGAAACTTGACATCTTTGCTCCTTCACAAATCCTGAGTAGCAGGCAATTTCAGGATGTCATTTAGATGCTTATGTGTGAGCCTTGAGCGCAGCTTTGTTTTATTGATGCTCATTACAGAGAAAACCTGTTCCCAAAGGTAGGTAGTCCCAAACATGCACAACATTTTCACAACAAGGGTTGTCAATATAGAGTACTTTGGCAAGTGATACTGATAAAATGTGTCCAAGTCCACCAAGGTAAATTTTTTCTTCAAATCTGAATCGTGCTGTAAGTCAATCATTCAAGTTGAATATTGACTGGCAGATCAGCTGGCGAGTGAAAAACTCTGAAATCTGTCTCAAGTTCATAAAAAATCTGAAACCATTGCTCAAACTCTCACAACAATCCCGTGATATTGTCTTTGTACCGATTCATGTCAACATTATCTGTGGTCGCAACCACATCTTTTAAACTAGGAAAATGAGCAGGTTTACCACCTGACAGTTGTCTCCCATAAAGTTAGCTTCATCTTGAACGTGTGTATGCTTTCAAATTACTGTGTGACAACTTTTTTATGGCCTTGCAGCATTTTGTTCAGATTATTCAAGTGCTCTGTAATATCCACGATAATCCTAAATCATACAGTGATTGAAATTCTAACACTGGTTTGCCCTTTTTCTCCATGAACAGTTTGATTTCTTCTTGTAGGTTAAAACGTTTCAACACGGCAACCACCTTACCTCAGTTTGATATAGCAAACCATAGGTAATGCGTATATCGCTAAGATTGTCAAACTGATGGTGATTCAGATCTCTAGTTTGGATGAAATTAACAACTCAGACAACCACTTCCATGACATGATCCATTTTGAATGACTTGCAACACAATGCCTCCTGGTGTAAAAAAGCAGTGAAATATCCAAAAATCATGTCCTCCATTTGCAGTCTGTACTTTCTCTCTGAACTGTGTCACAACACCTGCTTTTTCCTAATCCTTAATGGAGTGCCATCTATAGCCATGCTGACAGCACAGGCCCAGTTCACTCTGATCCTGTCCAGCACTCCAACAAGTAAGATGAAAATGTCATTTGCTGTTGTGGTGTCCATCACAGGAACCAACTCCAAGAACTCCTTGATGACAGTCAAAGTCTCATCTACACCACAAATAAGTATGGTTAGTTGCGCAACATCCATAATGACTGTGCAACCGAAAATGCAATAAATGACTTGACTTTGTGCTTCAGTTACTTATCCAAATCTGCAGAAAGATCTGAAATCCTATCTGTCACAGTATTTCTCATCAGGCTAATGCTGGCAAAAGTCTGTCACTTCTCAGGGCATACAATTTCTGCAGCCTTCAGTTTGCATGTTTTCACGAACTCACCTCTGCAGTCTGGCTTTGATGCTAATGTTATTTCTCTAGCAACAAGGTAGCTAGCTTTTACTGCTGCCTGACTGATATCTCAGCTTTGGATTAAAGCAGACTTGTTTCTTCAGATCTGCTCACAATTTATTTACCTTCTCCTCATTTGTCCTTGCAAGTTATTGTATTTGTTGGCATGATGAGTCTCATAGTGGCACCAAATGTTATATTCTTTGAGCATTGAAACCTGTTACAAACACACCAAGCACACAGGTTTCCCATTCACCTCCACAAACAAATAGCAAAAGGACCACTTTTCTTGAAATAATTTACACACTGTATCCACTTTTTGACATTTTGGGTAAGGTAAAAACAGAGCAAAATGAAATAAAATACATTGTTAGTAATTGAATTAATTTTTTAAAAAATATATTTATTCCACTACAATATTTAATTGATGATGATGACGACGACAATGACAACAACAACAACCTAATGCAGTACCAGGTTGTGGCTCTCATGGCTTCTGATCTTAATTGATTGGGAGTGTTATCATGTACATTGTTTTGTCTGGGTATAAAAGATAGGCTACACCAAATATCCCGCTCAATACCACAGATTTGCTTGTCAGTTGCTTGACCAGTGGCTGATGATATGTGCATCTCTGATCACGAGCAGAAGTAGTGGGGGAGCATCATAGCCATGTATTGAGAGGAATTCTTTGGGGTTTGGATAAATCACCTTTGGAAACATGGGTGTTTTGTTCAACATTCTTAAACAACCCTTATTCAGGGACCTTTTGAGTGGATGGGCTACTCAACCTGAAGAAAATTCTAATTGGGCCCCACCTGCAAAAGTCATGCACTGTTAATCTTAATATGAGATCACCATGTCATGCACATATGGTTGTGATGCATGAGCCTGGTGTACCCTTATCAGACGGGTAGTCATGATGGGTATACTGGGCTTTGTATATTTTACCCCACTATCACTTTGATGGCATGCACTGCTCTTTCACCCTATAATAATAATAATAATAATAATATTAATAATAATAATAAAAACAACGAATTTATGAATAAAAATTACAATAAGAAAAAAATGAATTTTAATAAAAATAATACTGACAAAAAAGTTTATAATGATAATAAAAATAATATATCAACAAATATTATATGGTATAAATGCTCCATTTTCACATTCAATAACTTCTAATATCCCTCATAAATTCTTTGCAACACTAGATAGGTATTTCCCACTTTCAAGTAAATAAGAGGAAATCATTTAATAGATATAGTGTAAAGTTTTCACATTCAACCACTAGAAATTTAGCTGAGATTATTGCAGCACACAATAATCAGAGAATTAGAAAATATCTAAATTTTAAATTTATAAATAAATGTAGGACAAATAATGTGAATAGTGAAGTTAGCTTTAATGATATTCTTTCTAAACAAGGTTTAGATTCTATAACTGATCAACACTTTGATCATATAGTTAGGCTTTTAATATTAATTTAAATGATAATAATTATAATCCCACCTTAACACCTAATTTGCAGACAGGTACTAGTGGAACTACCAAATACAAGTGAATAAATCCATGTGTAATTGTGTAAACAAAACTCTATGCCCTTTAGAAAATCAGGGTTTAAGGAAGAATATAGTATATCAGTGTGAAGTAATAACTAGAAATCGTAAGTATTGCTATATTGGTTCATCTGCTACTATTTGGAAATCTAGATTTTATAATTATTCTAATTCTTTTAAATATAGAAGAAATGTAATTCTATAAATTTTAGTAAATGCATTTAGGATTTAAAGGATAAGAATATTAAGTATAATTTAAAGTGGTCCATTATTAGTTATACACTATCGTATAATATTGGTAATTCTAGATGTGATCTTTGCCTCCAAGAAATGTATCATATAATTATTTCTAAATTAATTTAATTGAATTTTAATGGACACATTACTTTATGACATTCAAATACTTCAATTATCAATTATAATGATTTTTTAGATTATTATATAAGGTTAATTCCTATAGAGGGGTTTAATATAATGTCGTCGTCATCGTCGTCGTCGTCGTTTAAAGTCCGCTTTCCATGCTAGCATGGGTTGGACGATTTGACTGAGGACTGGTGAAACCAGATGGCTACACCAGACTCCAATCTGATTTGGCAGTGTTTCCACAGCTGAATGCCCTTCCTAGCGCCAACCACTCAGAGAGTGTAGTGGGTACTTTTACGTGTCACCCGCACGAAGGCCAGTCAGGCGGTACTGGCAACGGCCACGCTCATCTCGCTCGAGAAACCTCATAGCCAGTCCAGGGGCACCGGCAACGATCTCGCTCGAAGAAATTTCATGTGTCGCCCGCACAAGAGCCAGCCCAGGGGCACCGGCAACGATCCCGCTCAGAAAGATTTCATGTGTCGCCCTCACATGAGCCAATCCAGGGGCACTGGCAACGAT
>NC_068993.1:29361813-29365116 GCF_001194135.2 Octopus bimaculoides
TGAGGCCCAATGTTTGAAGATCGTGCCTTACCACCTCATCCCAGGTCTTCCTGGGCCTACCTCTTCCACAGGTTCCCTCAACTGTTAAGGTGTGGCACTTTTTCACACAGCTATCCTCATCCATTCTCGCTACATGACCACACCAGCGCAGTCGTCTCTCTTGCACACTACAACTGATGCTTCGTAAGTTCAACTTTTCTCTCAAGGTACTGACACTCTGTCTA
The DNA here is from genome assembly GCF_001194135.2 of Octopus bimaculoides. NCBI lineage: Eukaryota > Metazoa > Mollusca > Cephalopoda > Octopoda > Octopodidae > Octopus > Octopus bimaculoides. The sequence continues at coordinate 29,362,038 of NC_068993.1, forward strand.
GTATGCACACTGACATTACACATCCATCGGAGCATACTGGCTTCATTCCTTGCGAGCCTACGCATGTCCTCAGCAGTCACGGCCCATGTTTCACTGCCATGAAGCATGGCTGTTCAAATAGAAAATTAATTATTGCGACGTAAAGTAACTAAGCTTCTATTATGCATAATGTGTAGACACTCTCTCTCTATCTATCTCTTTACTTCACTCCATCATCCCACAATTCTTCTCTCAGACCCTTAGTCTCTCTTCTACTGTTTTCTCTTTTTCTCTATAAATACATAGACACACACACTCTCTCTTTCTCTCCATCACGCCTCTTGTGTTTTCACTTCTCTCAGCCTCTCAATCTTCCTAAATATATAGACACGTACATTCTCTCTCTCTCTTCCTCTCTTCTCTCAGCCGCTCAGTCTCTCTAAGTATACAGACACACTTTCTTTCTCTATTTCTTCACTACCCTCCATCACACTGTTAAAATTTAAAATAAATAAATAAATAGATAGATAAATAAATAAAATATCCATAAGAATGTCCAGAACCTGGAGGAGCATGGAATTGGCATTGTTTTTGAGAGCCTGGCGCTGTGCTGAAGGAGATAACCCAAACAACATAATCACTGCTGTGCTGAAGAGTAATGGTTACACCAGAACATTAGCACAGATAGAACAAAAGAAGCAGGAGTTTACACGTTCCTATGCTCTCATACGATCCCATATCAGCACCCTTGATGCCATCTTAGATAATGAACACAGCAAAGATGATAAGGATGGAGGCACGGATGCAGATGTCACCCCAAATGGTAGACACTCAAAAAAACAAAGAAGAAGATTCAAGCGAGAAACCTACCTGGAAAGTAAGCCCAAGTGCAAGTGCCCCTACCACCATCAAAACGGAAAACCATGGAGGTGAAAGAGCCAAGAAAGAACAACTAAAAGAAGGAAAAACTAAAACAAAAATAATAGACGAAACATCCAAAGAAAGAAGCAAACCTGACTACCCATATAACAAAAAGGATAAAAAGAGACAGCACACACGAATATGCAAATTCTACTTGAAAGGTGTCTGCTGGCACGGAGAGGAAGGTGCAGGCTGCCGTTTTGCACACCAAAGACCCTGCCACATAAACATGAAACAGGGTGGAAACCACCTGCCAAAAGGAAAGGACTACACATCACCTGCCCCAAAACAGAGGTACGCAGAAGTAGTGCGTGCTACAAACCAGACCTATCAACATGTTGTTGAAAGGGCAGCTGCTGAACAACAATCTTTTTTGTGCATGGCACAAAAGATGGTGCAGCAACTGACCTGGCTACAATCTCACAGATGGGACTGTCCCCAATACACAAGACCACCACAGTAAATAGACCCAAGGTGGGCACCACTGGTAACAACACACACATCACGTCGGTGCTCTTACTGAACATCAAAGGAGTGTTAACACTTAGCAACAGGACAAAAATACCTTTCTTGAGAGACCTTGTTGCATGCAATCAAGCCTTATGCATAGCACTTACGGAGACACACCTGAAATCAGATATAGCAAATGCAGAAATACACATACCACAGTATGTTGTATTACAGACCGACAGGAAAGAAAGGAGTCATGGTGGAGTTGCTATGTACATCTACGAAGACCTCACACCCCACGTTCTTTTGTCACACTCAAATTCAGTATGTGACACACTAACTGTAAATATAAGACAACTCGGTGTAGTTATATATGCTACATATAGCCCTCTAGATGCTCCAAATCATGTAGGCAAGTTTGAAGACTGCCTAAGAAAAATAGAAGTTCTAGTCACATTAGAACAACACATAAGTGTACTTCTTATGGGAGACTTCAATCTGCCCAATGTCAGATGGCCTGAGGGCCTTTCTCTCCCAGGAATGACGCGATACGAACAAGGACAGGTGAAGTCCCTCCTGAACCTCATAAACACTTTGTACATGGAACAAATAGTACTCCAACCAGCCAGGGCAGGTAGCATACTGGATCTCTGCTTCACAAATAATATGGATCTCATCCATAATGTGAAAGTGACACCGACACTACTCTTTGATCGCAACATGGTAGAGCTGACCATGTACGGACCAAAAGAAAACTCTCATAATCTTTTCAGCTTGAACTTCCATAAGGCAAACTGGAAACAAATTGAGAAAGAGATCCTCAAACAAAACTGGCCTAAATGTCTCTCCTCACGGACATCGACATGAAACTTCAACAATTCATGTCTGTAATGCAAGTCATATGCTACAAATGTGTCCCGGAGAGAAAGACCACTGTACACAAGAACAAAATTGCCAGGGAGAGGAAAATTCTTATGAAACTGTACAAATGTTTCAAATCGTCTAAACAAACAAATTGAAAGCAGTGAAAAGTCCCGCATGAAAATACAACTGCTGGAGATTGAAAAAAATCTGCAACTCTCCCATGAAAAAGAAAGAGCAGACAAAGAATCTAACCTCAGAGTTTTCTACAAGTTTGCCAAAGAAACAGCTTCAGTGCACTGCAGGATAGGGCCACTCCTCGAAAAAGATGGTACACTCACAGGAAACCCAATGAGGAGAAATGAAATACTAAATGAGCAATTCAAAACTATTTTCACTCCACCTCTAGGGCACTTTCAAATCAGCAATCCAACTGAATTTTTTTTACCACTGCAGATATAAAAACAGAGGCAATGATGATCGACTACATCAATATAATGGAAGACGATGTAATAAGGGCTATAGATGAAATGAACCCAAACTCAGCTACTGGCCCTGATGGATTCCCAGCAATCCTTCTAAAAGTATGTAAGCGAGTCCTAGAAAGACCACTGCAGCCCCTCTTTCAGAGCTTCCTTGCAACTGGCAAACTTCCAAGAAAACTGAAGGAGGGTAAAATATGCTCTATTCATAAAGGAGGTAACAGAGCGAAGGCCAAGAACTACAGACCTATTTCTCTGACCTCGCACATCAGCAAGGTCATGGAACGAATAGTCAGAAGAAAACTAATCGCCTTCCTTGAAGAAAATGACTTGCTGCCTGACACCCAAAATGGTTTCCAACCAGGAAGAAGCTGCCTGACTCAGCT
>NC_068993.1:29365126-29366822 GCF_001194135.2 Octopus bimaculoides
GCAAAGGCCTTTGATAAAGTCGATCATGGAATGATATGTCACAAACTGCGTGATCTCAGCATAGTTGGAAAATTGGGAGAATGGCTTCATGACTTTCTGAAGGATAGAAGTCAGGTGGTAGTAGCAAATGGGGCCATCTCCAATGACACGCAAATAGTGAGCGGTGTTCCGCAAGGCAGTTTTAGGACCACTACTGTTCATAATGGCCCTCTCAGACATGCCCTCAGCCACACAGAGAGCCACGATCACAAGTTATGCAGATGATACAAAAGTCTCACAGGTAATACAGAACCCTGAAGACACTAGGCACCTGCAATGTGAGCTGGATGAAATATACAAGTGGGCTGAAAAGAATAATATGCAGCTTAATGCTGAAAAGTTTCAAGCCTTGTGCTATCAGCAGACAAAACTAAATGCAATACCCATTAAATACACTGGACCTGGAGGGATTGCAATCCCAGAGGCACAGTCAGTGCGAGACCTGGGCATTTACATGAGTAATGATGTATCCTTTCATGTGCATGTTGCTAAATTGGCAATGAAATACAGGCGGCTGACTGGATGGATTCTTAGAACTTTCAGAACAAGAGATCAGGAAACCATGATGGTCCTGTAGAGGACACTTGTCCAAAGCCACTTTGACTATTGCTCTCAGCTATAGTCACCAACCAGTGTCAAATTAATCTCAGAACTTGAGGCAATCAAACGAAGCTACATGAAGAAGATAGCCTCTATGCAGCATATAAGCTATTGGGAAAGACTCAAGATATTAAGACTCTATTCCTTAGAGCGTAGGCGAGAAAGATATGCCATAATATACCTATGGAAGATCCTGGAAGGACTTGTCCCAAACTTTGGCATCGAAAGTTACACAGATACTAGAACTGGCACCACTGCATAGGGCCAAGGACTCCAAATTAACCATCAAGATGTAGGACAAGATACTGCAATAGCCTAGGCTTCAGAGGTCCACAGCTCTTCAATATCCTCCCGAAGAACCTGAGAAACCTGCATGGGGTGGATGTAGGTATCTTCAAAATAAAGCTGGACCTCTTCCTGTCAAGTGTCCCAGATGAACCAACTTCGCAGCAGGGGGCAGCTGCATCAAACTCTCTCATGCACCAAATGTCAATTCCTGAAAAGCATTCATGAAGCAAATTTATGTAGCAACACAAAATGGCAGTGCCCCAGCATGGACACAGCTAGTGAGCTGAAACTAGATAAAATAAATAAATAAATAAGATAGAAAATATAAATATATAACTATATATATAGATATATATCTATATATAGGCGTAGGAGTGGCTGTGTGGTAAGTAGCTTGCTTACTACCACATGGTTCCGGGTTTAGTCCTACTGCGTGGCACCTTGGGCAAGTGTCTTCTACTATAGCCTCGGGTCGACCAAAGCTTTGTGAGTGGATTGGGTAGACGGAAATTGAAAGAAGCCCGTGCTATATATGCATATATATATGTATGTTTGTGTGTCTGTATTTGTCCCCCCAACATCGCTTGACAACCGATGCTGGTGTGTTTACGTCTCCGTAAAATAGTGGTTCGGCAAAATAGACCGATAGAATAAGTACTAGGCTTACAAAGAATAAGTCCTGGGGTCGAATTGCTCGACTAAAGGCAGTACTCCAGCAGAGCCACAGCCAAATGACTGAAACAAGTAAAAGACTAAAGAGTATATACAT
>NC_068993.1:29366922-29371056 GCF_001194135.2 Octopus bimaculoides
GCAATGAATTCCGGGTAGAGGTAGGGGTCCACCAAGGTTCCGTCCTCAGGGTGAGAAACTAGAAGTAGTTGATAGCTTCCCCTACCTGTGTGACCAAGTCTGTTGTGGGGTGGATGCTCTGAGAGCGTTGCCACTAGAATAAGAACAGCCTGAAGAAAGTTCAGAAAGCTCCTTCCTCTGCTGGTGACAAGAGGCCTCTCACTCAGATTGAAAGGTAGATTGTACAATGCATGTGTGCATACTGCCATGCTACACGGCAGTGAAATATGGGCCATGTCTGTTGAGGAGATATGTAGGCTTGAAAGAAATGAAGCCAGTATGATCTGCTGGATGTGTAATGTCAGTGTACACACACAACAGAGTGTAAGTGCCCTGAGAGAAATGCTGGACATAAGAAGCATTAGATGTGGCGTGCAAGAGAGATGACTGTACTGGTATGGTCATGTGCTGTGTAAGGATGAAGAGAGCTGTGTGGAGAAGTGTCACAACCTAACAGTGGAAGGAAGCTGTGGAAGAGGAAGACTCAGGAAAACATAGGATGAGGTGGTGAAGCACGGCCTTTGAATGCTGGGCCTCACAGAGGCAATGACAAGACCAAGACCTCTGGAGATATGCTGTGATTGAGAAGACCTGACAAGTAAAGTGTGATCGCAGCCATAGCCTATACCAGTGTCACATAACCAGCCCATTTAAAAAGTACCTTTGAATCATCGGGTGACACACTGTACTTGCAGAGACCTGTTGAGTCAAGTAAAATCAAAGATCAAAATCACAATCAGAATCTGTCAAATCGAAATCAAAATGGAAATTGTAGTTGTGGTTGATGCTAGTGCCACCTGACTGGCTCCTGAGCTGGACGCATGCAATAAGTACCATTCATGCATGGATTGTTGCCAGTGTTGCCAGTGCCACCTGACTGGCTCCCCTTGCAGTGGCATGTAAAAAGCACCATCCAAACATGGTTGATGCCAGCCCCAAGTGGCTCCTGTGCTGGTAGCATGTAAAAAGCACCATCTGAACGTGGTCAATGCCAGTGCTGCCTGACTGGCTCCCATGCCGGTGGCACATAAAAAGCACCCACTACACTATTGGAGTGGTTGGTGTTAGGAAGTGCATCCAGCTGCAGAGACCATGCCAGATCAGATGGTGCAGCTTCCTGGCTTGCCTGTCCCCAGTCAAACCGTCCAACCCATGCCAGCATGGAAAACGGACTTTAAACGATGATAATGATGATGATATATACATAAAATCAAAATAAGCAACAGGATTTCAAGTAGTAATGCAGTATGACCGTTTCAAGTGGCTCCATTTAATTGGGTGGTCAATAAATATGAAAAAATGTATTAATAACCATTTTTCATCATTTAGCCTTAGACATAAAACTAATAGTATGTCTTTATCTAGTAAGATCTTGGAACCTAAAGAAAGCAGGACCAGGTCTAGCTTTAAATGGGATATAATATGGAGGGTGCAGCCTTATAGAGATAGTTGATATGGAAATTCATGAGATTTTTAAGTACAGAAACAGAACAACCTGATTAATAATAAATTAGACTTTAGGGTATCATGCATGCATAGCATCACCAGCACATTTAAGTATTTTCGAAACTAATAATATTACATTTATCATACTTGAAGTTTGATGGTGGAAATTAACTTTGGTGCCGTATCCGTTATAACTTACCCTCTAGTATAAAATATAGGATATTATGTTATATGGTATAGTATATTATATTACATATATTATATGCTATGTGTTATGTTATTTGGTGTACTATATATACTATTATCCCATGATAACCCCTGCATAGTTAGTCTGACTTCATCTTATTTTGGTGATTACACTATTTTTTCCTTCTATGAATTTCTACCCTACCAGTCATATTATGCATATTAGTAGTAATTTTGTGATAGCAAGTCTCCCATGACTAAATTTTATACCCCTAGGAACAATACAATAACACCTGTAATATTACAACTTATAAAACCTCTTCGGCTTGAATACCATTAATTGCTCTCAATACTTCCATACCTATCACCCCACTTTTTTAGGTTACCATTTATCTTTCCTTGTCTCTAATTTTAACCCCCTGTTTCTTTATATGCATTTTATATGTATTATTTCTTATAAATTCTTGTTATTTTGTTTTATTTTGGTATGCTTACCTTATAAATCACTTATCCTTTATAAATTGTTATTTTTCTTGTTCTTAAATTGATATTTTTTTTCAGCTACTTATGTTTATGCAAAATATTTATACTATATTCTTTTATATATATTTGTGTATATGTTGTTGGCACTCCGTTGCTTACGACGCCGAGGGTTCCAGTTGATCCGATCAACGGAACAGCCTGCTCATGAAATTAACGTGCAAGTGGCTGAGCACTCCACAGACACGTGTACTCTTAACGTAGTTCTCGGGGATATTCAGTGTGACACAGTGTGACACAGTGTGACAAGGCTGACCCTTTGAATTACAGGTACAACAGAAATAGGAAGTAAGAGTGAGAGAAAGTTGTGGTGAAAGTGTACAGCAGGGTTCGCCACCATCCCCTGCCGGAGCCTCGTAGAGTTTTCGCTCAATAAACACTCACAACGCCCGGTCTGGGAATTGAAACCGAGATCTTATGACTGCGAGTCCGCTGCCCTAACCACTGGGCCATTGCGTCTCCACTGTATACATATATACACATGTGTGTGTGCGTGTGTGTGTGTGTGTGTGTGTGTGTGTATAAAACCTCTTTTTGTATATGTATCTGTATGCATTATTTTTATACTATTACACCTACTTATATCGGTACATATTTTCTAGTATATCTATATTTCATTATGTCTATGTATTATCATTATCTTATTATCCTGCTTCTGATTCATTGCTTCAGATCAATAGATAGTATGTATATCTTTCCAGATATTCTATATGTAAATGGCTTGAGTGGTCTTTATAGAGACCACCAAATAATTAATTAATTAAGTAAAGAAGAGGTATTAAATTGATTCTACATAATAGTAATTTTCCTTTTAATGTTTATAATTGATACATACACACCTTTTAGCTATTTTGGTTATGATATCATTTTCTTGAATTTTTAAAATTTTATTTTATTTTTATACAGCATAATAATACTGCTTATAAACGTTCCCTCATCAAGCCCCTAATATTTTTCCTGTATCTCATTATAGCATCTTAAGTTTCATAGTGCTTTACCCCTTTAACTGTTAATAACATCATGAATTAAAGCCAACCCTACCCTGCCTTTTTTTTTATAGACAGTTACTTCTATTATACACAGTCTTTTAGATAAAGAGATAAGTAAATTTGAAATGAATCTACAACCCTATGACCCCACTATGCTCCATGCTATTCTAAGAAATTGTAGTCTGTTTTCTTAGCCATTCTTGCTACAATAGTGACAACATGAATTTCTTCCATCTTGCTCTGTTAAAATAGTTAAGAAAATTTATATTAACCTATCTTACCTGTTGAAGTTCCATATTCTTTGTGCAGCTGAAGATAGTGGTGTATTTAAATTGATGTAATGATTGCATTCTTCAATTAAATGGAGCCACTTGAAACGGTCATACTGCATTACTACTTGAAATCCTGTTGCTTATTTTCATTTATATATTGTACGAATAGCCATGTGTACGAATAGCCACGTGTACGAACAGCCATGCTACATGGCAGTGAAACCTGGGCTGTAACTGCTGAGGACATGTGAAAGGAATGAAGCCAGTATGCTCCGATGGATGTGTAATGTCAGTGTGCATACTCAACAGAGTGTAAGTACCTTGAGAGAAAAGTTGAACCTAAGAAGCATCAGTTGTGGTGTGCAAGAAAGACGATTGCGCTGGTATGGTCACGTGGCGAGAATGGATGAGGATAGCTGTGTGAAAAAATGCCACACACTAGTGGTTGAGGGAACCTGTGGAAGAGGCAGGTTCAGGAAGACCTAGGATGAGGTGGTGAAGCATGACCTCCAAACATTAGGCCTCACTGAGGCAATGACTTCTGACCAAGACCTTTGGAAATATGCTGTGCGTGAGAAGACCCGGCAAGCCAAGTGAGACCAAAATCCAAGGCCTCTGCCAGGGATGTAGCCAGCCCACTTATGTGTACCTTTCCTTCATTG
>NC_068993.1:29371250-29390675 GCF_001194135.2 Octopus bimaculoides
CACCTGACTGGCCTTCATGCCGGTGGCACGTAAAAGCACCCACGACACTCTCAGAGTGGTTGGCATTAGGAAGGGCATCCAGCTGTAGAAACTCTGCCAAATCAGATTGGAGCCTGGTGTAGCCATCTGGTTCACCAGTCCTCAGTCAAATCGTCCAACCCATGCTAGCATGGAAAGCGGATGTTAAACGATGATGATGATAGCAAAAATTTAGATTCATTATCAATGGTCTGCTAGTGGGTGACCCCCTTAGTTGTCAGCTAACATCTTGTTTTAAGTTTTCCTTTACCAAACCTCATGATATTGCTTCTAATAAATTTTGATTTTTATGATTATACCAACTATGATTTCTGTCTGCTCCCTTAGATTCCACCCTTTGTTCTCTCAGCCTTAGATATACAAGGATTTGATAAACTAGTCTATAAATTAAAACTGACCCCATAAAAATAAAAAAATCAGTGACAGTCAGAGTCTTTAACAATGTATATCTTCTTGATAACTTAGTAACTTTTATGCTGGAGTGGAGACAGCATGTTCTCTGTCTATCTCCTTAACTTGGAGATTTTAGGTATTATTATATTAATGTGCCCATCTGTTTTAATTTAATTAAATTCTATGTTTGTGCAGCTGAGGATTGGTCTGCATTTTAAATTGATGTAATAATTGCCTTGTTCAATTAAATGGAGTTGCATGAAACAATCGTACTGCATTACCTCTGGATATCCTTGTTGCTTATTTTGATATATATATATATATATATATATATATATATATATAGCAAATGAAAGACAGAAGATGGAATATATAAGAATTTATTAATTATGACAATTGTTTTGACATATCTAGCATCGGTTCCTCTTAGGTGGGACACTCAGCATTGGCGGTGCAGATGTGTCTCATCGGGTAGTAAATAAATAAACAGAACTCATTGAAATGGCTGTTCTGCAATGTAACTTGCTCTTTTGTAGAGAGAAAAACAGCCAGATGGAAGAAATATTTTCATTTATACAGAAGATCAAAAATAAAATTGCAAATGATAAAAAGAGATATGAACACACAATCCAGTGAGAAAAGTATTTGAAATAATCGTTAACAGATATGAATGTATGAATGCCCTCGGGTTCATACAAGCATCTGTAAAAATGTGAGCATATGCACACATAAGGTTTGGTGGACTCATGATCACAAAGTGAGTCAGTTATTTACTTGGTGTTTATAAGAATGGGGAAGTTAAAAGCAAACTTAAGTCATCCATACCTTAAAGTAAATTAAATTAAGTTATCAGTTACTCAAAATTCATTCTCACTGCATTGTGTGAAAGTACATTTATATGCATGTAGGCATCTCGAGAGTCATTCAGAAATTCTATTAAGTATATTCTCATTAGTCCACAGAATAGACAGGGATTCCTTGGAGCAGAGACGGCCTTTCCTGGAAAATATATTGTATGGTTTTGCATACCTTACTATGGACTAATTAATGCTGTACTTCATTTTATCCTCCTTCAGTCACCATACAAAATCTGCCAAAGATGTTGAATGTCTCTTATTTTTTTGTCTTAAAGCTGGCAACATGGTTATGATAGCGATTCTAAAATTAATCAGCTGTCTTCCCAATGTAAACATAGAGCCCTCCTCTTGTTTGCACAGTACATTTATATACAAGATTTTTACTCATACAGAGATTCTTCAAAAGACACTCTGATTTATCTCTGCATGAGCATTTATCATATTCATTTGTATATAAGGCAGTCCTGCTTCCACTAACCGATGTTGTTACTGTGCTAGCTGTATCATGAGTATTTCTACTACTACAAATTGGTCATAGTTGGTGTTTATCAATGTGGTTTACATCTCTTTGATTGGTATTTAGATGCAAATGTTTGCTAGATCCAGTAGGTGGGTTATTGAAACTTTGCTGCATTTTGCTATTGTTTATGTGATGCATAAGCTGCTCTAAGTTAGCAGAGTTGGCGTAGGATACCTTCAGAATGTGTTGATTAAAAATAGCATGATATCGATTAGATTTAGGAAAACACTTGTCTAAAGCAGCAAAAAATTTTCCAACTATCCTAGTTGAGACATGCAAACCGAAAATTGGGTGGAACCAAAGGACATCTATTGTTAGGCTTATTTGATGATATATAGATATATATATATCATCATCATCTTTGTCATCATTTAACGTCCAGTTTCCATGCTGGCATGGGTTGGACGATTTGACAGAAAACTTGTAAGCCAGGGGCTACAACCAGGTTTAGATCTGATTTGTAAGGTTCCTGCAGCTAGATGCCCTTCCTAATGCCAACCACTCTGGGTGTTTTTTGCAGGCCACTGGTATGGGTGCCAATAACCTGACACCGGCATCAGCCATGTCTACGGTCTCATTTGGCTTGACAGATCTACACAAGCATAGTGTATTGTGAACGGTCTTAGTCACCTGTCACTACCCTCATGAGGCCCAATGGTTGAATGGTGCCTTTTACATGCCACCAGCATGGGTGCCAGTCAGACGGAACTGGCATTAGCCACGACTACAATTTCACTTAGTTTGACAGATCTTCACAAGCACAGCATATCACTTAATGATTGAAAGTTGCTTTCAACAGGTCAGTTACACAACACTGGCATTGGCCACAACTACAATCTCACTTGGCTTGACATTAATGTCTCCATGAGACCCAGCGCTTGAATGGTGGGTTTTACATGCTACTGGCATAGGTGCCAGTCAGATGGCTCTGGCATCAGCCATGGCTGTGATTTCACTCAGCTCAACAAGGCTTCACAAGCACAGCATATTGCCCAACGATTGAAGAGTGTTTTTAACAGGCCAGATAAGCAACACTGACATCAACCACGACTATGATCTCACTTGGCTTGATGGTTCTTCTCTAGCATGGCATATCTCCAAAGATTTTGATTGCTTGTCATTGCCTCTCTGAGGCCCAACATTCGAAGATTGTACTATACTACCTTATCCCATGTCTTCCTGGGTCTACCTTTTCCACAGGTTCCCTCCACTGTTCCCTCCACTGTGACACTTCTTCACACAGCTGTCCTCATTCATACACAGCACATGCTCATAGCAGTACAGTCATCTCTCTTGCACATCACATCTGATGCTTCTTAGGTTCAACTTTTCTCTCAGGACGCTTACATTCTGTTGTGCATGCACACTGATATTTCCCATCCTGTGGAACATACTAGCTTCATTTCTTTCAAGCCTAAACATGTCTTCTGCAGCCACAGCCCATGTTTCACTGCCGTGTAGAATGGCTGTTCACACACAGGCATCATACAGTCTGCCTTTCACTCTGAGTGAGAGGCCCTTTGTCACCAGCGGAAGTAGGAGCTCTCTGAACATTACCCAGCCCATTGTTATTCCAGCAGTAATGCTATCATAGCATCCACCACCATTACTGACTTGATCACCTAGGTAATGAAAGCTATCAACCACTCCTAGCTTACCCCTCTGGCATGTGATGAAATTTATTTTCTGTACATATTTGGTGTTTATTGTATCTTCCACACACAAAAGCTATCTTCTCTGTTAACCTTTGTTTAATATTGCTGCACCTCTTATGTGTCCATAGCTTACACTGGGTACATCTAATGGAGTTTCTACCTATGCCTTTTCTACAGATTGAGCAGAGCTATCTATCTGAAGGGACTTGTGATTTGTCCCCTTCCTACTTACTAAGACTTTGGATTTTGCTAGGTTAACAATAAGGCCCTTTGATTCTAAACCTTACTTCCATGCCTGAAATTTCTTCTCTAGTTCTGGTAGCCTGGAGGACTATGATGAACAAGAGGGGGATAAGGACTGATCCTTGGTGAGCACTTACTTCTACCCTGAATTCTTCACTATAGTTACCAGCCCTCACCTTACTGACAGCATCCTTGTACATTGCTTGTACAGCTCTCACCAACCACTAATCTATCCCTAGTTTCTGCATTCACCACCAGATAAGGAATCGGAGGACCCTGTCAAAAGCTTTCTCCATATCAACAAAAGCCAAGTCTCTGGTCCTCATGATGCAGAACATTGCCAAATCTCTTTTCTGCTTCCCCTCTGGCTAAGTAAACTTGTCTCCTAGCTTTTCTTTTGGCTATCTGATATAGTTCCCTGCTACCACCTCACTTCCTGTCCTTCCAGGCCTGTTTCTTTTCCCTAATGGCCCTGTCAACTACATTGTTCTATCACCATGTCACCCTAGGTTGACAGGAGACTTTGCACCATCTACAGATCTGGTCAGTAGCCTTCAACAAGTTGTTCCATAGGAATTTCCAGTTGTCCTCCACTTCATGTGATGTTGTATCCTCCTCTTTTTCATCAAAAGCTTCAAGTAATATGCCTCTAAATTTCTGTTCATTCAGAGGATCCTTAAGCTTCCAGACCTTTCTTTTCCACACTGGTCATCTTCTGGGCAGCCATTTATCCCTGATTCTGAAGTCACTAACAGCTAACCTATGTTGTGGGGTGCATGCTTCACCTGGAAAAGTTTTGGTATCTATAAGGAGCCATCTTTCTCATTTCTTGGCAAGAATGTAGTCAATCTGACTAGTGTGTCCACCAGACTAGTAGGTGAACAGGTGACTGACAGGTTTCCTGAAGTTACTATTAGAGATCGTAAGATCATTTGCATCACAGAACTCCAGCAGCCTGGTTCCCTCCTAATTACAGGAACCAAATCCGTTTACACCATGCACACCATGGAAGCTCCTCAGATGTTGTCCAACATGCCCATTGAAGTCGCCAGCCACAAAGAGAAGATCCCTGTCATTCATCAACAAGGTAGTCCACAAGAGGGTTGTCATAAAATTAGTCTTTGTGTTCATCCAGTAGCCCTGGCTGAGAGGCATAGGCTGAGATAATGGTTGCTATTCCATGTTGCAGCACTAATCTAAGCTTAAGTACTTGTGTATATCAAGAGAGACAATCCTAGGCATGTATACAGGACAGATATCTATTCAAATGAGTCTGAATATCAGTGCCACTTTGTGTGTGCAGTGTGCAGTCTGTGACTGAGGCAGCATGAGTGAGCATGTGCGCAAGGACATAATGTGTAGTCTGTGACTGAGACGAGTAAGTGTCTACAGTCTCAATCCATGATATCAGCAAAAATGTTCTTGCTGGAGTGCATTGTGAAATGCATGGAAGGTTTTTCTGTTGTCATGGGTATTTGCTGAGATAAGCAAGTATGACAGTGTGGCATGCTGGCGCATTGCGAGAGACAGACAACTTTCTCTATGTATACATGACCAACCTGTAGTCTTACAAAGGTAAGTTGTGTCTAGAACAAGGGTGCAGAGAGCATGAGACATCCGATATGCATTAAATCAAGTAAAAAGCTGAGCAGGCACAGACATGATGGAAACAAGACAGTTGAAGCACAATATTAAGGTGCATGTGGTGCATGAATGTGATGGAGTCAGCATGCATATATGTGTGTATGAATATTGTGTGGTGCATCAAAAGGAATGAACAGTACAGAAATGAATAAATAAAAGTAGAAATAGTGTCCTTTCTTAAAAGTTTATTGCTGAAAGGTGATAAAAGATGTGCATGTAAAGAAAAAGTGTTGTTGAGAGTCTATATAATACTAACATATGAACAAAAGTATGTGGATAATGCAGAGTCTGTATGTTAGGACAAGACAAAAGGTGTGTGTGTGCTGAAAAGGTTGCATGTGCAAGCTTCCATATTTTTATCTAGTTAGTTTCTGGGCAGATGGCTGTCGGAATGCTACATTTATGGGATTCCATGGTCAGCGAGCTCTTTGTGTGTCATAATGGAATGCATTGTAGTGGAGTGCATTTCATGGAACTTGAGTAGTAGCCAGGTAGAAGTTGACTGCGGGATGATTGTCAGTGGACAGCACGTAGTTAGATTGAGACTGCACATTAAGTTGATAAGGGTGCATATTGGTGCTGATGAAAGCTGTCATTCTTTTCTTTGAGTATAGCGACTGTTGAAATGGAGAGTGTGGTTCTTTAGTTTGGCTCATTAAATGTACATGATGGGTTTAGAACATGTAGAATCAAAAGGCAGTAATTCGTTTTGAGTCGGGGTCTCCAATTGTAACGGAGTTAGGCATCAGAATAAATGAAATTTTGTGGCTAAATAGATAACTAATTGAATAACACAGGGCAACAACAAAATTTTTTGTCATGCTATTTAAACTTTTTCAGCTGATTTAGGGTAATTTTAGAGGAGCTGAATCCGAATCTGACATCAGTTTTCATATAGGACGTGTAGTTTTTTAGATTTATTCACAGCATCAGATTTTCCAACCAATTGATAATATTGACAAAGTAGTAGGCTATTTGCTTTCAATTTTCATACATATACTTATCCCTGAAACAAAAATAAGTGCTGATAGAGGGAAATGTAGGCTATCTGTTAAATTGCCACACAAGATGAGAATTTATTTTACTTTGTTATCGCTGTAATTATAGTAAAGTTCTCCTCACAATAGGCTATTGATATTAGGTTATAGTAAGCCACTCAGACACCCTTTTCTTGATAACTGCTAGTGCTGTTAAAACAAAGTACATCAAATAAGAGAGCCAGGTTATATGGAAAGTAGTTTACTAATAAGTTTAGTTATTTATTAAAGTGATCAATGTTTGAAACTTAGAGATGGAAAAAATTATTTCATGACAGCCATAGCTTCAGTACATTCTATAATAATTTCAATGATTTTTTTTGAGAAATATATTTGGATGTTTTACAGTAACATTTACAGTTGATTAATTTTATAATTTAGTTTACTGATAGGCTTCCTTGAGTGTTGATTTAGTTTATTACTGTATGTATTTATGATGAGCAGAAAAGTTTGTGCTAATCACCCAGACAGCTTTTGTTACGTGTGTAGAAAATTTATGCCAAAAGATCAGAGAAATAGGCTTACAAAGGAATTTTTAAATGCTTACAAGCTTTACTTTGGGTGCAAAATTGGGGACTAGATAAACTGTGGGTGCCTCATATTTGTTGCAAAAACTGCTACATAGCACTAACCCAATGGCTGAATGGTAAATGGAAAAGTATGCCATTTGCAGTACCAATAATATATGGTGCAAACCAACAAACCACTATACTGACTGTTATTTCCGCTTAACTAACATCACAGGTTTCTCCAAGAAGAACAAATCCAGGATTGTTTATCCAGATTGCTCTTTAGCTTTAAAACCAGTTGCTCATGCTGCTAAAAATATTCCGATTCCAGAACTTCCTTCATCTTTTGATAAAGATAGTTTAAGTGAAGAAAGTACTGCATCTACTTCAACTGAAGGCATACCAAGTGATACAGCAGTTTACTGTGATGGACCAGGATCTTCGGAAAAAGTTCCTCGTTTACTAAGTCAACTTGAGTTAAATGATTTAGTTAGAGACTTGGGTTTAACAAAAAAAAAAAGTCAAAACAATGGAATCTTTTACACGATGGTGTAAAAATGCTTGTATTTTCAAAAATAGCATACAGAATTTCATGAATTTTTTATGGAGAAAGACGGTATTTGTTTTTGTTGTGATGTTGAAGGACTCCTACGTGAGATGGGGTGTGGCCATAATCCTGAAGAATGGAGACTCTTCATAGATTCCAGCAAATCAAGCCTAAAAGCTGTCTTGCTGCATAATGGCAATCAAAAATCTTCAATACCACAGCACATGCTGTAGGATTAAAGGAAACTTAGGAATCAATGGATAACATTTTTCACTTGATTAAATATTCTGAACACAAGTGGAATATATGCAGGGACTTGAAAGTTATTGGTTTGCTTCTTGGGTTGCAAATGGGGTATACAAAGCATCAGTGCTTTTTGTGCCTTTGGAACAGCAGAGATGACAAGCATCACTATGATCAAAAAGAGTGGCCAAAGAGAAGTGATTTCATTTCAAGGAGATACAACGTTAAATATATCCATTTAATTGACCCTCAGAAAATTTACCTTCCTCGCTTACACATTAAACCTGGCTTGTTTAAGAATTTTGTTAAGGCCATGAATGAAGATGGTGAAGGATTCAAATATCTCAGTGAAAACTTTCAACAGCAGATCGAGAAATTAATTTTTTGTAACTAAACACTTTCAAACTTCAGACACTGGTAGAATATATCATATAAAACATCTTTTACTCTTAGTGTTGTTGAGAAAAGTTATTTCATGTTAAAGTTGTCGTGTTTCGGTAATTTCAACCAATCAATGACGTGTATTCAGCTGAATAAAATTACTGCTGTTGTTTGTCAACAACAACTTCCGGTGTTGTTGACAAACAACAGCCATAATTTTATTCAGCTGAATACACATCATTGATTGGTTGAAATTACTGAAATACAACACCTTTAACACGAAATAACTTTGAAAATAGAAACTTTTCTCAACAGCACTGAGAGTAAAGGATGTTTTATATGACACATTCTACCAGTGTTCAAAGTTTGAAAGTGTTTAGTTACAAAAAATTAATTTCTTGATCCAAATTTGTTTCTAGCAAGAGTGAAGCTAAGATTAAAGCTGGTGTTTTTAATGGACCAGAAATTCGCATGCTAATTTGTGATGAGCATTTTCAAAAAAATTAAGCCCAGTAGAGAAAACTGCTTGGGAAAAGTTTGATAGCAGTATAATAATGATAGCACAAAAATATGACATGCTAGAGCAAAAATGATTATAGATTTGGAATCAGCACTCCCAAATTACCTATGAGCACCATTTTGCCTAATAGTAGCAAAATTTTGTTGCCTAGTGTAATTATTATTATAATGGGTGCTATAAAGTGAAACAGAATTGAACATTTGCATTTCTTAACTTTACTATAACATACAGCGTGGAGTAAATGAAACTTTGTGACTAAATAGATAAATAAATGAACAATAATAATAATAATCATTATAATGAACACTATAAAGAGAGAGAGAGAGAATTGAACATTGGATTTTTTAACTTTACAATAATATATAGCATGTGATAAACGAAACTGTGTAGGTAAATAGATAACTTAATGAATAATAATAACTATAATGAGCACTATAAAATGAGGATTAGATGTGCGATGTCAGACAAATAAGAGTTGCTTATCTGAGCATTTTCTCTTCATACTTCCACTTCATGAGGCAGGGATCGCAAATATGAAGTAGGGAAGCTGATGGGAGCTAATTTATAGGGGGTAGAAGTCATATCCTTATAGCTGGCAAAATGGTGAACAACAAAACACTATGGATGCCGTATTCCTTAGCTATATATATATTGTTTATTTCCATGAATAAGATGACCTTTAAATAAGACAAAGACAAAATTTGTAAAAAATTTCATGAACTTATCTCATATCTGTAGTATAAGACAACTGCTAAATTACAAAACCATCTGTGTACAAGCTAGCTTTTGCAGCAACAGGTATCTTTAGAAATATTGGTCATGTAAAGATGATGTTATTACAAATGTTGTTTTTTTTATCTACTATATCCTTAGAAATTAAAATAGACGAAATAACAAATCCGTTTCTTTATGTTTTTTCATACAAATGTTGCCTAAAAGGCTATCTGATCAAGCGAATTGGAGTCGACCATTATGGTCAGTATCAATTGGACATTTGGCAGTAGATGAGAGAAAAACTTCCTAAGCAGAGAATTGTACTCAAGTGGAGTGTTGCTGAGTTCTTGCAAATAATGAAGAAACTCAGATGGTGCCCTATCTCCCAGGTGTTCATCCAGCATCAGTGTCTGGAATTAATTCTCTGTGGATTGTGTGTTCCAACGGAGAACCTCAGATTTGACAGACGTGTAAGTCATGTCCAGATGTGGGTCAGTGATGAGATCTTTCGCTGAGCGTGCAAGAGGTGAAGGCATCCTACAGTACAAAAGGTTTAGCTGCTGTTGGTGAGGTACAGCATGGGCGGAAAAATATGCATCCAATTGAGCAAACCAAAGTGTGACATCACCAGAGTATGCGGGTAAGCTGGGAAGACTCATTTTGTACAGAGGAAAGAAAAGGAAAGGACCAAAGAACTGACAAAAGTGTTGTTAGTATAGTAACGTGTGCGCAAAAAAAAAAATTTCCGAACAAGATATTGATTTTTTTTTTGTGTACTGTGTGCAGCAAAGAAAAAATTTTTTTTAGTTGCCAAACCTGTATTGTAGTCTGCTGAAAAAAATTATTATTATTTGTTTTTTTTTGTTTAAGAAAGCGTCAGAAAGTGGTGGGTGAACTGGTAATTTTCTGTTTCAACATGTGAGGCATCTGAACATGGTGGTAGACGGGAACAATGGCTGGAAGTTGATGGCCAGCCTGCTTGAAGTGTCCTCCCATTGCTGCATTTGGTGTATTTACTGGTATCAAACGTTGACCGTTGACATTGTGGGCGAATTACTTCAAAAGGAGATTATTTGAAAGAATACTGTGTAAGAAGAATACGTGTAAGAAAAATGCATGCTCTGCAAGGTACAAGTTTGAGGTGAAGGACATGAATTCTAAAGGTTCACTTGAACGAGAGAAGATATTCTGACATCGGGCCATTGATTTTTAGTTGAGAATGCAAGCAAAGACTGCCATTTTGTAGTTTAGATGAAGCATCCTTTTGAGTGAGGCATCCTTTTTTTGATCTGGGTCACCATTTTATGATGGAATGGAAGGTTTTCTGCCATTATAATTAGTTTTGTAGTTTCAGGGATCTGGAACACGAAGAATTTCACATTCTCGTTTGTGTGGTTCACACTCGGTGCATGGTTTGTTTTAACTCTGTACACATGAGGTTCATTACCTTTGGAGATAAGCAGGTGGAATCAGAGTGGGACAAGAGTCCGCTGTGAGCTGCTGGCTACGGAGTGTTTCTTGCGTAAGCGTGAGAAGAAATGAGAGAGTAAATGTTGTTGGTTTCTTGCTTAAATACTGGTTGTCGGTGAGAATCTCGTTGTTGTCTTGCACATGGCAAATGGTTGCAGGCGAGATCTTGTTCTTGTCTCGCACATGGCAATGGCTACCAGTGAGATCTCGTTCAAAATGATGCTGACTTTTTATGCCTTGCTACAGTTTTATGTTCTGATGTGAACATCTCACAGAAACTTTTTAAACTCACAGTATACAAACTGTATTCCATCCTAAAAGACAATTATATCCATTACACCAAATCTTGTGAACAGTTCATGTAAGAAGTTTATTACTGTATATGAGGTTGGTCATTTACACCTCGTGACCTCAAGCCATTTTGTGTAGCTGTCCACTACTATTAAGTAACAATATCCAATTACTGGGCCTGCAAAATTAATATGCAATCGGGACCATGGTATTTTCACTTCTGGCCAGGGTTCACATTTTGTAGTAAGTAGTTTCGCTGCCAGCACACATCCTCTGCAGCCTTTCACCAGGTCTTCAACTTCCTTGTCCATGCTTGGCCAGTATACAAAACTTAACATCAGCACTTTCATTCTAGAGATGTCTGGGTGTCCCACGTGGTACTTTTTTAGCATTCTCTTCTGTAATGTGTATGGTATGACCACCCTCTAAGCGTACACCATCACTTATAGAGTACATGCTCACATCTTGGTGGTTCTTTGCATCAGACCTTTCTTTATTTCCTTTTGTTGACCACAGTTTTCTTTTTATCTCATTAATAAATCTGTCATTTCTCGCATTTCTTTTTATTTCTTCCAAAATTACTGGTAGTTCACGCATGATGTTCCGCATCACTTTTTTTGTTTCTGCTCTTACCATTGCTATTACGGTGTCCTCCAGTGATTCATTATTTCTTGGAATAATACTAGGTAGAGCATCAGCATACCTCAACTTTTTAAAAGTTCATTGACCTTGTTTGACTGCTCCTTTTACATTATTGCACAAAATGCTTATGGGTGTATCCCATAAATTGAATTTCTCCATACATTCAGTGCCAAATAAGTTCATGGATTTTTTCAACACATAAACATTCACTTTTTTGGTTCAACCTTTGAACATTATATTACAAATGTGTTTGCCCGTAAAATATGATTTTCTCCCCGTAACATCATATGCTAATTTGTTTGGACTACATAATTTTAGTTTACCTATTTGTTCCTATGTTTTCTCATTTATGATTGTGATGTCACTTCCTATGTCTAACTTCATTCTGTCACTAGTGGTTTCAATTCTCACATTCACAAATTTTCTGTTTGTTGTTGTCACAACTTTTCGTGCTAACAAATTATTTATTTCATCTTGTTTGTTCCATTTTCCTATCATTCTAGTTTTGCAGTGTGATTTTATGTCCTGTAAACCTGCAGTGAAAACACTTTGCTTTTTTATACGGACAATCTTTTTTTAGGTGCATCCAACTGCATGCCATACATCCTGATATTTTTTCTGTTTTCCCTGCAACACTTTATTTGTCTTCCGACTTTTTTGCACTGGTCTTTCCATTGAATTTCTTCCATGACACACCTTAATTTTCATATCATGTCACACTCTTCTGACAGTTTCTGCAATGTCAAATCCTGGTTCATTTCCAGTTTTGCTAGAATTTTCCTTCAGATTTCTGCGTCCCTTTTATTTGTCAATTCTTGTGAAAAAAATCAAACATTTGAAAGAATCTGGAGTAAGCATATCCAGCCTAAATCTCTTACATTCTTCATTGACTCTACCCGTGTAAGTAATGAAGTCTTCATCTTTGCTCTTTTCTATGTTTAAACAAACATTTCCATCTAGTATTAAACAGTGATCTCTTTTCACTAAACATTTTATACAGAATGTCTACTGTGTCAGTGAAATTTATGTCAGACGCTTTTTTTTGGCAATATGAAGTTACTATACTTCTCATGCTCTGCTGTTGCTAGTTTTCTTAAAACGAGATGTGTTTTCATTCTGTCCATGCAATCTTGACATTCTTTTTCAAAAATTTATTCAAATCTTTGAAAGTAAGCCTCAATGGTCACTCCTTCTTTGTGTCATATTTGAATTCACTTATGGAATTTGCTACATGGTCAGGTGAAAATGTATTCTCCAGCTTGGTTATCAACTTCATTAGTTGTAACATTTGCTGCTGCAATCCTTGTTGTTCCTTGAGTTGTTGCTGTTTTTGCAACTCAACTACCCCAGCTAATAAGTCTTCCGTATCTATGATTTTCGTAAGTTTGCATAACAAGATTTTTGCTTTTGTTTTCATCAAATTATTTGTGTTTGCTTATGGGAATTTTCTTGATCATGGGGTCCCAGATTTGTTGCCTGTGTATCGTCAGTCTGTCCCTCAAGGTCAAAGTAGTTTCACTTATGTCTCCATCACACCCACCACATTTGAGGACATAGGTTTAAGTTCTTTGATGCATAGGTGAAGTGATATTTTATGGTGAAAATTTGACTTGGCTTAAATTTATATGTTGAGTCCTCCAAGAGGTAGATGCAAGTCCCACAGTTAGGATGGTTGCATTTTTTGACTAGTGGAGTTGTATTTTTGATGGGTAATTTGGCACTGGTAAGTAACCTGTTTAGGGATTGCAGTTGTTTTTTACTTTTAATAAATCTATGTGTTTCCATTGCTTTTTTCACTTGCAGGTCATTCAGAAGAAGGGGTATGTTCTGATGGATGATGTTATATGCTTCCATGTTTCTCAGATTGTATGTTGATATGTAATACAAAGTTTTAAGTGTATCTGTTTCAGTATGGTACAAGTTAGGGCCACTGTTGAAAAAAATGGTTCACTGAGTGCAGACCCTTAGAGGATCAGTGAAATACTGAATGTGCATTACAGGAATGTTTTCACGACTCCATTGACACACTTACAAATAGCTATGCCTGGTGAGGTTTTTGGCATTACAGCTCTATACAGATGGTAATTATTGGTAACATTGATAAAGAGGAAACTGATGTAACAACAGCCATTAATGAAATTAGCTCAAACTCAGCCACATGCACTTGTGGATTCCCAGCAATTCTAAAGAAATGCAAAGGACTTTAGCAAGACCACTACAGCTTCTCTTCCAGAGCTTCATCACAACTGGGAAACTTCCCAGAAAGTTAAAGGAAGGCATAATATGTCATATCTGTCGGTAGTACTTTAGTGCCTTCCCAAATTCTTATATTTTAGAGTAGAGCTTCAGTGCAGTGCCCAGATTGTTTCTAAGCAAAGAAACAGACTAAAAGTTATTGAATGTGGGGAATTTAGATTACTTTTTAGTTCCTTTTGGCCAAATGTCAGGAAGTTGATATCCCTGCACAATGTACAGCTACTGCATTAGGAATATGAAAACAATATAGTTACAGGTGAAATGTAAATTTAGTCTTTTATATTGTAAAAACAACAAAATAATGTGTTAATTAGGTTTTATTTGTGAAAAAGTTGTTTTGAATTTGCAATAGGTCTATGTTTGTTGTGGTGAGTGGTGGGGTTACTAAGAATGTGGCATGGGTGCCAAAGGGGCAGCAGTCCAAAAACATTAGATAACCACTGTTTTAGACAAACACTCACCTAAATCCAGCTTGTATCATAAAATTTTCAATACACACATGATTAAACTGGTTTACTTTATTATGCCAAGTATTGCTGAATATATAGCACAGTTTAACTGTGGCGAATGAAGCTGTACAGTTAATAACACTACAACTACTAACTGCCAATGTAACGGCATTACTTCTAGCCATCTAAATAACTGCAGGATGTCATCATCATCATTGTTGTTTAACATTCACTTTCCATGCTGGCATGGATTGGATGGTTTGACTGAGAACTGGCAAGCCGGGAGGCTGCACCATGCACCAATCTGATTTGGTAAGGTTTCTACAGCTGGATGTTCTTCCTAATGCCAAGCACTCCGAGAGTGTAGTGGGTGCTTTTACATGTCACTGGCATTTATAAGCAGCCATTTTTGTTGTTTCCTGGCAAGAATGGAGTCAATCTGACTAGTGTACCTATGAGACTGGTAGGCGAACAGGTGACTGGCAGGTTTCCTGAAGTTAGTATTACAGATCATAAGATCCATCAAGCCAAGTGAAATCATAATCATGGCTGATGCCAGTGTCGCATAATTGGCCCGTTTAAAAGCACCCTTCAATCGTTAGGCAAGATGCTGTGCTTGTGAGACCTGTTGAACCAAGTGAAATTGTAGTCATAGCTGATTCCACTGCCACCTAACTGGCACCCATACCAGTGACATGTAAAAAGCACCATTTGAGCATGGCCAATATCAGTGCCACCTGACTGGCACCTGTGCTGGTGACATAAAAAGCATCTTTTGAGCATGACCGATGCCAGTGCTGTCTGACTGGCACTCATGCCATCTGACTGGCACCCATGCCAGTAGCACATAAAAAGAACCATTTGAGCATGGCCGATGCCAATGCCATCTGACTGACATCTATGTTGGTGACTCATAAAAAGCATCATTTGGGTGTGGCCGATTCCAGTGCTGCCTGACTGGTTCCTGTGCCAGTTTATTGACAAATCCACTTAAGTGGAAATGGGCCTTGTTACTGAAGATGATTTTCTTTGCAAAATTTTCATCAGCTGCAAGTCTCTCCACAACCCAGTTAGTAAACTTCCTCCACCTCCCATGGTCAGGTGACTGAAGATGCTGCATAAGTTGAATTTTGTATGCATGCATATGGAGATTTTTATGCAAAATTCAGTATAATGAAGTAAGCAGGATGCTCAGTTGTAAACTGCTCCATGACACACTGCACACTCTTCTGAAAAACAGACAAAAACTGTTAATCAGAGTGAAGAGAAGTAGCAAACATGATAAAAACATGCCTTCAAACTTCAAAACACAAAAGTGTCACCCAATTCAAATTCAGCGCTCTGTATGGAACATCCTATATATGATTCATTCAAATTACTTTTAATGATTACTTTGGCAGATTTAATCTAATAGAAGTGTTTGGTTTTTTTCTTTAGCAACTGGCTATATGTTTATATTCATATGCTCGTATACATCTGTATATAGATATTTATATGTATGTATGTATGTGTGTGTGTGTGTATATGTTTATATAAAAATATGCATGTATATTTGCATTTATTTTCTATATATGTCATTATTATCATCATTTAATGTCCATTTTCATACTGACAGATTGGATGGTTTGACAGGAGTCACCAAGTACTTTGCATAACTCTTCTCTCAACTGGGGAGGGTGGGGGAGTAGTAGTAAGGGGATGTGGCTTGGTGCCATTTGAGAGATTTAAGGCATAGAAGGGTGTCTTGCTGTAGAGTAGATACATGAATGCCCCAGTTAGAATACCTCAAGATATAGTGAATTGGGGAGTAAGATAAAGAAAGTGATAGTGAGAGACAATGGTAGTAGATGCCCTTGAGGGACAACGTGGGGGGGGGGCACTGAGAATAGGTGGAGTGGGCAGGATGAAATAATTGTAGCAAATGATGGAAAGAAATATAGAAGAGGCTTGGAGAAAGTATTGTAGTAGATATATTAGGGAATTGAGGGTGATAGCAGGTAAGCAAAGAGTTGATGATGGACAGCAGTGCAGGGGGGGGGGGGTAGAGAAGGTGCAAAATGAGGTTGGTTGAGACAGTAGGTGGAGAAGAAAAGTAATGGGTGGGAGATAACTGAGAAAGCCACGAAATGTAGTATGCCTATTCTGCTCTCAGATAATAGAGAAAGTGATGGGTGTTAGGGGAAGAAATGGGGGTTGGGGAGAAGGCCAACAGAGTAGAGTTCCTCGTGGATGAGCATTGCCAAGGTGGTTTTAGGATATCAATTCTGCGATGGTAGGCGAGTCTTCTTGAGTACAACAAGGTACCAGATCTCTCGGTCCTTTGTCATCTCCTTTGTAAGACTCAGCATTTTGTGATTGGTCTTCAATACTTCATCCTCTATCTTCTTGGGTTGTCCTCTTCCACATGTTCCATCTACTTTAAGTGACCAGAATTTCTCCATGCAACTGTTCTCATCCATGACCAAACTTGTGCACACACTCTCTTGCACACTGCAGTGGAGGAGTATGTACTGAAAGTGTAATTGCTAGAACAAGAATAGGATGAGAAAGTTCAGAGAGCTACAGCTCCTGTTGGCAAAGGTATCTTTTTCCAAGTGAAAGGAAGGTTGTATGCCTAAGTAGAATCATGACATACATACATGCACACATGCCCATGCACACGCATATGCACACACACACACACATTCACACTCACATTCATCAGTCTTTCATTTTGCTTGGATGTGTTGTCAGATCTGCAGCACAGCATATCAGCAATCTATACAGTTGTTTTTTCATCATCTCAGTGAGATGCAGCATCGTCAAATCAGTCTTCACCACTTTATAACACGTCTTCTTCAATCACACATTCCTCAAACTTGGAATGTTTAACATCCTTATGCAGTAATCTTTCTCCATACACATCATATTCCTATACCAGCACGGCCTTCTCTCATGCATACTACACCTGATTCCTCTTTTTTGTTTTAGCTTATTTGTATTCTGAAGCTCATGCATCCAGTGAAGAATACTTGCTTTACTTTCTCCTAGCCTTCTGCATATATGCATTTTAAAATAAATTAAAGAAAAAGTATTCAATACATGTCGTAGAATGTATCTGTACAGAGCTGGTAATTC
The DNA here is from genome assembly GCF_001194135.2 of Octopus bimaculoides. Lineage (NCBI taxonomy): Eukaryota > Metazoa > Mollusca > Cephalopoda > Octopoda > Octopodidae > Octopus > Octopus bimaculoides. Next base: position 29,388,778 of record NC_068993.1, read on the forward strand.
ACTTCACTACAATTATGAATTACTCATTCAATATGGTTTTACAGGTGATAAGGAAACTGAATGGCAGATTGGATTGTAATAAAAATCACTACATGTTGGTCCATACATTGTTTTCATTTACTATACTAGGCCATATGGTGTGATGCTTGTTTATTCAGATTTATATTACAGAGGGAAACTACATTTTTCTTTTACTCCTAAGAGAATTACTTTGAGGGTTTATGCAGTAGATGCTTGTGGCCATTATAGCAAATGTTACTTTTGATTGAATGTTATCTAAATCTGTATGAGTTTGAAATACTCTAAAGAGGTATTTTTTCAATAAGGGCATGTAGCTTCAGCTTTTTTCCTCAGAAATATCTGTTGCTATTAAGATGTTAAACTTCTCCAGAATTCACAGGTACTATGATATAGCTTTTTCCATAATAATCCTTTTTATTTATCTGTTATTGTGGGTTTATCTACTTTTGCGTTACCAAGTGTGTAATAAAAATGTTGAATTAATGTTATTTCTAGACATAAAAGAATGCATGTACTGTATATACTCAAGTGAAATGCATTCTCTTATATAGGCCATTCAATACCATCTACTGTTTTCTGTGGCTTTATACACAAGCATCTGCATTAGACATAATCTGTAAAGTAAGCATGTTGACACATTTCTGAACATGCACTCAGGTTGTTGGGATAGTACTGATTACTATGGTTTTGGGGGGACTTTCTCTTCTTGTACCTCTTATTCTGAGATCAAATTCTGCTAGGATGAAATTCACATTATCCCTCAGTGGTTGGTAAAAAGAAATATTACAAACCCCACCTCACATCCATTAGCCAAAAGTAGTCTCTGCATTATTGCTTGACCTATCAAAAAATAAAAAGCGGTAAAATCTAATTCAAATTGCACTGTACTGTTTGAAAAGAGAGACACATTCATATGCAATGCTTGATAGAAGGACACAATGGTCACAACTGCACTATATTTGATCATAGATTTGCTCAGTTAGGGTTGACATGACTCTCAGCTATAAGAACAGCCTCTAATTGACTAAGTGATTAATCTTAGGAAATAATATAAACAAATCACAAATCAGGGTTTATATTATGGCAATGTGCATGATTCACAGTTCAAATCATATTCTAGAAGTGACTATATTTTGTATTCCTCAAGAGGTCAAGTGTCAATTATATAATAGGGATCAGTGATTTATTTATTTATTTTTTTTCCTTTTAATAGTTTAGACAAAGGAGAAGAGTAGTGCTCATTGTCCAAAGACCTTTCCAAGACTTTTGTGGCAGATGAAAACAAGGGAGGAAGCTGACCTGAGTATTCACAATGAAATGAACACCATTAAAGGTCAAAGTGGTGGTGTCAAACTATATGACATATTGAGCCTATTACCCAACAATAGGAAAAATTCCTCTAATAGGATTTTACACAGTTCTACTTACCAGTTTTAATTCACTGGGTTACTTTCAACCCAGCTGAAGTTGTTCAAGTGACTAATCTCTTCATCTTCACTCTTTCTATAACCCTTCATGACTTGTGTCAAGGAAATAATTCAATATTAAAGAATCTCAATTATATGTTTGACAGGAACATGCTGGATAATTCTCTGCAAGAATTAATTACTACTGTCAAAGAACTTGAACAACGTTCAGAAACTATACAAGATGAAGGTATGCAATTACTTGTTATTACTTGCTTCCTTTTACCTCTTTTGATATTTTGTTTATTTCTTTCATGGAACTTGGAGAATGAAATTCATAAATCACTTGGAATGCATAAACTCAATTCTGAACGTGTGTATGTGAGTATACACACATTTCTATATATAATTTTAAGATAGAACCTCATGGATGCATGTATTTAAATATGCATGTGTGTGTGTATATATATA